>NW_025765208.1:85761-229591 GCF_003918875.1 Haliotis rubra | reverse complement strand
TGTATTTTTATGGTAGTGTATTAGCATACTGATCATACTGTGTATTATTATATATTCAATTTAGTAAAATAGTGGGTCAAATTCATTGTATTCAGCAGTATAATTGTGTGTGTTTTCTGTACAGATCATTTGATTCCCCATGTTTATTTTAATCATAAACATTTCTGAATAATATTGAGTAAAAACCTTTTCATGTTGTCTTACAAACCGATTCAGACAACATTCTTCGAAAAAAGTGTGTACATGGATGGATCTGTTTAATATTATTACAAATTATAAGTACCAAAGTAACTCAAGATAAGGAATATATATTTTCTGTATTATGTTACTGAGAGCCGATAATTTTCAAGCACACCCGCAGTTAAAAACAATGGTTTTGAACTTAATCAATTATTTCCTCATAATACAATAAGAAAGAATTAGATAATAAATGGCTTTTTCAGTGTGGAAGCGTTGGGGCAGCAGACCCTGGGAACCAGGCTGAGCCGTTTTCTGTGTCCGAGTCATTTAAATATCCACGGAAACTGTCGATGTTTATCGAAGAGAGGCCAAACAGTGATTCGAACCCCTGTGGTTATAATACATACTATAGTCAATATTTTAACAAAGCGCGACACGCGACAATGCGACAACGCGACATTTCATCAAAATGTCGCGTTGTCGCATTACTACGATGTCGCGTTCTAGTGAAATACGTTATAATACATGCTATACTTATTATTTTAACAAAACGCGACGCGCGACAGTTCGACAACTCGACATTTCATCAAAATGTCGCGTTGTCGCATTATCGCGTGTTGCATTACATTAGTTACGGCGGATTTTATAAACTATCACAAGCATGATTACTTTTCGATGTTTGGATTGGATTGGAGTGGAGTGGGTAGGTGGAGTGGAGTGGAATGGAGCGGAGCGGAGTGAGTGCGTGAGTGGAGTGGAGTGGAGTGGAATGAGTGCGTGAGTGGGAGCGAAGTGGACTGAGTGAACGGGTGGAGCGTGAGTGAATGGTGGTGAGATTAGTGGGCAGGGGAGTGGAGTGAGTGGGTGGAGCGGAGAGGAGTGGAATGAGTGAGTGAGAGAAGTGAGTCAGTGAGTGGAGTGGAGAGGGTGGAGTGGGTGGAGTTGAGTGGAGTGAGTGCGTGAGTGGAGCGGGGGAGCGGAATGAGTGAGCGGACTGGAGCAGAGTGAGTGAATGAGTGAGTGAGTGGGGCGGGGAGAGGGAGGAGTGAGTGGGTGGAGAAGCGGAATGAGTGAGTGAGAGAAGTGAGTCAGTGAGCGGGTGGAGTGGAGTGGAGTGGGCGGGGTGGAGAGGAGCCGAGGCGGGGTGGAGTGGGCGGAGTGAGTGCGTGAGTGAAGCGGGGAGTGGAATGAGTGAGCGGAGTGGAGCAGAGTGGAATGAGTGCGTGAGTGGAGTGGAGGCGAATTGGTGTTGAGTAGAGTAGAGATGAGTGGTGGTGTGGAGGAGGGAGAAAGGGAGGGGGCAGGCGATCGAGGGTTGATTTCTGGCGCATGCGTACACTCATTGACTTTCTACGCATGCGCACCGGTAATCGAAAAGGGCGAAAACGCGACATGCGACGACGCGACATATAATATGTTTTAGTGAATTTTTAGGCTTCTTTTACACATCTTAGATAGGGCGACGCGCGACAACGCGACATATTTTGACCTTGAAAATTATTTGCTATGTCGCGTGTCGCCCGCTGGAAGAATAGAAAAATATTATTCAAAACGCGACACGCGACATCGCTACAATGCGACAAATGGGCGAAATGTCGGGTTGTCGCGATGTCGCGTGTCGGGTTTTGGTTTATTTTGCCTCACTTTACTTGTTTTTGACAACGCGACATAGCGACAATGTCCCTTCTAGGATTCCATAGTTTCACGTCAGCATTCAACTCCTTTTTCATTAGGCATGTGTATCCCGTGCACGACGAGATAGTGGCTGTTCCGATTCTGCGGTTTCACTCTGCCGCGACAGATAACAACTTTGCGTTTTCAATGATGATAGTTTCTTAAGGAACTTTTTTTTGGTGGAGTCCGGAAAAATTTTCAAATATAAGAAAGCTGTCCGGTATTAGTAAATAATAAACATGTGTACTATTTATATTTATGTGGCAATTTTGTACAATGATTCATCGGTCCGTTTCTGACTCAAACGGACTTTTTTCTTTTTAGTTTTGTATAATTCTGATAATGGTGGTTCTGATCAGTGTATTGATCGTTCATCACACTCCGGCGCAGTGATGACTTAGCATAACATCACTGCCGCAGGCTAATTTGAATATCACGTGACCGGACTTTTCTCTTGTTTGTAAACAAACGCGCGTATTCATAATAAGAAGAGACCGGCCTTACGCAAGTTTTCGATGCGCCCTTCACAATGTTTTATATTGTTACATATATATTCTTTCCCAACTACGACAGTAAGGTATATGACAGTACATATTTAGATATCAAACTGGCTGCATAGTTTGCTCTCTGTCAGCTTCGATGACAGCCTGCTTAACGTGGGAGGAACGCCCGAAGTAATGTAGGTTTCAACAGTTTGCCATTTTGGGAAAAACAACAAGCTCGGGTATGACGCTCGCAGACCAAGACACGCTTAGGGAAGAACCGGAATTCGAACCCACGGTCAAAGGTTCCGTGCAAAGAGAATTATGGCACCGTAGATCATGTTCATCCTTTGTAATCAGGGGCGGTGGGGGTAGCCTAGTGGTTAAAGCGTTCGCTCGTCACACCGACGACCCGGGTTCGATGCTCCACACCGGAACAATGTGTGAAGCCCATTTGCCCTGTCTTGATATTGCTTGGATATTGCTAAAAGTGACGCAAAACCATACAACCTTGACTAAAACTCCAAATAAAATCCTCTCCCTCCTAATTCTTTGAAGAAAAGCAATCACACGAAAATAGTTTTATTTGCCTTAATTTCGCAGGTAAACACGAAGAGGCCACTTTACCCAATATAAACATGGCAAATATTTACATCCTACAATAATCGGATGTCCAACAACCCATTATTTGTAAAGACTTTATAAATGTTACCCATTGACACCAAACCACTGTCATTTTATATCAGCAGGTCGCCTTTATGTGATTAGAACAGTTGAGTGCGGTTTAAAACATCATTCATTCTCTCACTTATCAGTTTACGTGGGAATGGCTCCAGCGTTTAAAACGTTATCATCCAGGTTCGAGATGGCAATAATATACCTTTTACATATTAGAATGTATGATGTTATATTTTTCTCTTGAGTTCATAATACGCACACCCACACGCATAACAAACTGGGCAGAAGAAGGTTGCAGACACCTGTTTTGGAGGCTTGCTAAATGTAACTAACACGCAGTGGTATTCGACAACAATGTATTTGATGACAATGTATTTGATGACAATGTATATGATGACAATGTATATGATGACAATGTATTTGATGCAGGTATAACAGTTGTGTGTAGCACCTAAATGTGCAGTATTTCAACGACTCCTTTCGGCCTAGTGTCGTTTTATGACATGAGTTTTGGTGTGAAAAAACAACAACATATTTTTAAGTATTTTCTTAGTCCTGCGTTTCAACCTCAGTGTATTTGTAACATATTTGGAAGCTCAACGAAAGTCTCTTGACCTCTAAGTGACCTTTAGCTGACTCACCTACTTTCCTATCGGTACTGTATACCTACAGACATGCATGCTTGTTACATGTATCAGATATATATATATCTTTCAGTACCATACAAATGCTGAATGGTCACACAAGTGTCAGCTCTCAATATATTGAGACAGTGCCAGCTTGAATATATGGACACAATATTTTTGAAAGACTAAAATGGAAGTGTCCTTAAAACAGACCCCCTCTAAATCTAAATCAAGCAATGAAAATCTGAACATATATTATATGATATTATCTGAGGGCATACCATTATCCAAGAGTACCAAATGACAGATCGTTTTTCATTTCTGCAAATTCTTTTTAGAAACACTTTCCCCAATGTGTGGTGATGACTAATATCTCGTCAACCACATTACCCACATATGTCAAACTATCGATATGGCTTTGCTAATGATTCCTTCAAAATAAAATGAAGGTTTTCAAACATTGGAAATCGAGAATATAGTTCGGCCGACTACTGTCTGACCGACCCTTGTAAAACGGAATCGGCATATGGTAACGTTGTAAACGCGTTTTTTGTATCATGAACGTTTGGATCAGCTGCTACCAGCATCGTGCAGGTGGTCGACAGCGTACAGCTGGAATATGTATTACTTGCTGCAGAGTAGAACAACAGTTTCTAACAAATCAATTCTGTGTTTATTACAGGAATAACTGCTGTATAATCACTCGTGATAATTTTTGCTTAGAATGTTAACAGACATCCCAGTTGCTATTTTCTATACAACTGATCTTGACATTTCAGGCAGCATGCTGGTAGTGATCTTCCTCTGTTGTCTACACCTAGTGGTGTTGCAGGCAGTCCCCAGCGAAGTTGCAGACCCTCGATTCCACCTCTTGGTTTCAGACCCCCGGAGGCATTCGACGCTCCAGGAGTTCCGGCAGTGAGAACGCTGTTAAAAATCCCAAACATGTCCCAGAGTTCCTGAGGCCGAGCGGGAACAAAGCTCAGACCAAAGGGAGGAATCCACTCCCAGGAATGAACAAACACCATGTCTCCCCAGCTCTTCTCAAGCCCCAGTCGAGATGAGGGTGGCAAAGGATGAATATTAAGTGGCTATTCAAACAGGTAAAGATATACCGGCAGAAAATGGGTACCCGGTAGTATGAAGTGGTTTAATTGTAGGTCTAGCCTCTAAATGACAGCTTGGGTTGTACATACGCCAGAGGTATCCTCCCAAAACTTCCACATCCAATAACTTCTACAGCTTATAACAACAACACTTCTGGTTGACCGCACACACTTTACTGATGTACTACTATGAGATGAGCCACGACCTGACAAATGACCCCAATTTGCATATATGGAACGCCCTCCAGAACATTCCATTTGAAAAATGAGGGAAACAGGTTGTCGTCTAAAACTTGAAAAGTTCAATTTCCTCGTGCGAATCGTTTTGTGATTGTTATGTCATACTAAGTATGTGTACAGCTAAGATCTTTAGAACTGAACCAAGACAAATATAACTTTATTTACAAAACACCCAACACACGAGCTAGAGGAAAGAACATTTGTTATGTTTACAAACGGATGTATAATCGGCATATATTCTGGTGCATCCTCTCCACACAGGGGTCAAATACCTTGTAGATCCATTATGGAATTTAGTGATTTAGGCGAACTTCGGGCCTTAGTCGTCACTTTCTGAATCACTTGCCAGTCCTACTTCGATCACGATTCTGTTAATTTCTTTTTCTACTGCAATTTCCCGTTGCCAGTAGCCATCTTCAATGGTTTTCACATGTTTACAACATTCGGACCATTCCTTGGCACCGATTGCAGACATTCTCTCGTTTAAGGCAACTCTTAGCGAAGTTTTTGTTTAGCAACATAATTTTTTTACATTGCCCCAAATCTTGGATTTTTGCCAGACACAACAGTTTGGCTTTGAGCATTTTATCGTCAAATGCAATATTGTGCCTTTGTAACCAAGGCTTTGATATCATCTTTTCTGTTAGCCGTTGTTGGACATTTTGCCCACTTGCTTGCTGTGGTATGGCGCATTATCCATAACAATGACAAGTGGGGTGGAATGTGTGGGATCAATTTTCCTGCAGCCATTTGGAAAAATTATCAAATTTCATCTCGTCATGATAATCTGCTGATTTGAGCTTTGAGTCAAATACAAGTAAAGCATTTGGTACAAAACCGTTTTCGGACCCTACATGAACTAACAATAAGCCGAGGTCCGGTACCGGGCGGGGCTGAACCTCGATAATTTTATCACAACCACACCATCAAGTTGTCAACATTTTGGGACAATGAGGTGTACACGCAACCATGTTTCATCGATAAAGATGATTGTTCGATTTTGATCTCGACATTTTTATTGCACGTACGTCTTGCATGCGCTTTGCAACGATGTATTTTCGTTCCATTAAAACCTTACGATTTGTCTTTCAGATTTTTTCGAAAACTTTCTTTTGAACCCTGGTATTTACAATTGGCTTCTTGCCATATAATATATCATATCTAGAGTAGGCAGTTGCTTGTGTACTCCATATAAACAAATTGACGAACTGCACACCGGTCAAAATCATCAAGTTTGTGCTTGGAAGTTTTGGGTTTGGGCAGCTTGGTTGGACTAATAAAGTAGGCTTACTCGCACCCCTATCACCTTCCGCTTTAATACGTTTTAAAGTTGCCTTGGACAGACCAGTAGCAAGGCTACTTTTTGACATAACGTCTTCTCTGGTTGCACACATCTTTTCATATGAATAACATTGTAGGCTAACTCCCTTGCCTGAGAATGAACAATTTGCCCATGCTTCCCTAACTTGGACATGTTAAATTAATTAAAATCTGCAAACATTTCAAAATTGACTCGATGTCGACGTGGTGTCTTGCTGAACTAAATCGCTCTACGCGACACGTGTTAAACACAAGCGGTATTGAGTTCACGCCACGGTCAGCATGTATTGCACTTGCTTAATCGCCAGTCTACCTGTAGCAGCCAAGTGTATTCGTCAAGATTCCCCTGCCCCGCCTACTTGTCACAAACTCGTGTAGTGCGCAGGCTCATCTAATACAAGGAGTCAAGCAGTAGTATACTGATTGCCCCATCTGTAATGGTTTTAATCCATTAATCAGTAATGAATACAAACAATCACTTTGGAATAGATCATATATTTTATTAAAAGGCAGGGTTATTAACAAAATACATATCTTTTCTAGTTACATATAACTGTCTATGTAGAACGTTTACATAGAACTTATGTCCTACAAGTCAAAACATTGATTACACAACAGTCTCGTTTCCTCTTGACTGGGTCCCATCCTATTGCGCAACTTAGTACAATAACCAGTCCAGAATTTTGGAACGAATTCATTCAACTGGATACATAATTATTAATCAGTATTATTTGATACATCTAAGCGCTTGCATATTGCAACACTACGACCCTTCTAATCGTTGCGAAACACGTCGATGCAGCGTGCTCTGTCGTACAGCGAGCTCTGACAAACGGAAACCCTGGAAATCGTGGAAATCTAAAAACGAGGCTCTCCCGCTGGTAAAGTTTGGCGGTCTGGTACAGACTTGATATTAAATGAATCACATTGTGCGTTACAATTACATTACATCAGCGCAAAGAACACATAACAGATGTAACCAGTTTGCCAGATGCATTGTATGAATCATTTTACGACCTCATCAAACTGGGACAGTCTGTGACGTCTTAGTTAAGGTCATGCTACCAACACCTCGCCAAAAGATATAGACAGCCGATGTTATTAAAGTTTAAAATTAAAATTTATTTGTAAATACATTTTTTCTTAGGAAGCAGGGAATTGGAATTCAGTGTAACCATAGTTGTTTGTGATGTCTCTTTTCACTTTCACGAGAAAACGTGTGAATTTTCACCTTTTACCATTGTAATTACATGAAATATTTGCTCTTAAATTAACGAAATAAATTCGTCTAACAATGATGCGTATCTTTTGAAAAGTGTATACATGCAGTTACTCAACAACAACAAGAACAACAATGCACCTTGCAACTTGTAAACATTTCATGAATCCAAACCAGACGTAGGCGAGACAAGCGGACTGTCCGCAAGCTATTTCATGATCACGGTGGCTATAATATCAATGAGGATGTTGACGATGGCGATAAATGACAACGATCAAAATGAAAAGGTTCTAATGATGTCAACGACAACGAAGGCTATAACGAAGATATAAGACAATAAAGACGGTAATAGTGATGAATGTTTATGAGGATAAGAACTGTATGATTATCAGTCTTGACGTGATAACGCTGACAACGACGTCAATATCATCTTAATGACGACGATAGCAACGAAATACGACGGGAAAACTATTATGAAAATGAGGTTTTTCACCTTCAGCGTTGTTATATTATTAGTTAGACTCTATACATTTGTCGTCGTTTGTTTTCAGGTGATACATCGCCACCGCCAGCAGCAGCAGCAGCAGCAGCAGCAGCAGCAACAACAACAACAACAACAACAACCAAATTCAGCGTAGGAAATGGCAATTTACAAGAGAGATGATAATAACGTGTTTCCTTCTGACGTGTTTCTTATTCTGTGGAGACCTTGTATTTTCAACCAACTCGTCTAAATACTTTTAATGCCGTGAATGAAAACTGTGAATACAGAGTTGGAATATTTTATACGGCCTTTCCTTATAGATGTTGTTCCATAATCCCGAGGTATAAGCAACTAAGTTGAACCCCTCCTTATTTCATGTATCCCGACCTCCCTTGTATCTTTTGAAAAATATCTCATGAAATGTGTCCATGGTTCCAACGATACTTGATGAAAAGCTACAAGATACCTGCAGGTGTCGCCAAAACGTTGCAAGTACTAAGACACTTCTTTTTCCAAAGAAGCAAAAAGAAACAATCTGAAGAAATCTAAAGGACAGTTACAAAATATCTTCAGATGATCAGTTCTGGAATATCTCAATCCGTATTCAATATATAAGAAATACTGCTTAATTAAAGATAACCAATTCACCTTTACTTGGTTTTGTGTATGTTTTTTATAGGCAGTTTATATTGCTGTGAGACACAAAAACCCAGCAACAACACGCCCCTCCCCTACGAAAACCCCCCAAAACACGACTTATAACAATGAATATTTAACAGTCTTCACTTTAAGTTTAAAGGAAGATTTTCTGTTCTGACACAGGAAGAATGTATCAAGTTAATATGATTCACAATCTTGATTTGTATCGTAAAGGGAAGCTGACCAGTAAATATATATCTGAAGCTTTACAACCAGTTACATTTTGTTATTAATTATTTCTGTAACGAAAAAGGAAACTTTTCCGGATTAATGACGAGGTTTGGTTGTAAAACCGTATACTCCGATCAGCTGTTAAAAGCAAAGTTGATGGAACGATTGCACTGTTATAAGCATGTGTTAACAAATGACACTGAAATAATGATAATATCAGATGTTCAGCGGACGTTTGCAAGTTTGATATACAACAACAACAGCAACAACAACAGCAACAACAACAACAACTAACAACATAATACTAGCAAAACAGTTACATCTAAACAGACCCAACATTCAAGTGTGATAAACAATACCATCAACCATGCCTGTCCCTTTTTGAGAAAACTGTCAGGTTTCTGACATATATTGTACAGAAATATCGCCTTTCGAACTGAAAAGAAGGCCCAGTGAAATGAGAGATCTAGACTTGCTTCATTCATGACTATAACATTACAGACAAGGCGGAAGGAAACATATACTGAGAGAAACAAATAAAAGAACACAGGAAAATTCAAGTGTTCCTTTGATGTTTTCCAGTTTTCATCACCAGCTTTGAATAGCGCTGTGGGAGGAGAATAAATAAAGGAACACTGCCATGAAGCGGTCTTCCCTTATTTGTTTCCCTCAGTATATTATGGACCAGGGACTGTGAGACAGACGAGGCCATGTCCAGTGTTTCCTATCGTCTCAATCTTCAGCTGAAACTCAATATCCTAATCGGTGGGCAAAGCAGTGACTTGGCGTTTTCAACAAAGCATGTTTTTCTATTTGCGACTATGGAGATTAACTGGAATCAAAAGAAAAAACTAGAGCGCAGTATCACATTCCGTGTTGCAACGCGGTTATTTGGCTGCACAATACCCGGATCTCAATAGAGACAACACTAGGGTAGACGACCCTAACGCCGAGGAGGGGGGAGGGGGAGGACGGTGGGGAGTGTGTGAAATAATGTTGAGCTCTCCATGTAGTCAGACATTCTACACTTCTGTCCGCATTTGGTTGGTTGTACACCGTGTATGTTTCGTTTGTTCGTTTCGGGTGAGTATGAATCCGACTTTCGTTGTAAGAATTTGAAAACTGATTTGATTTCAAGTTTTGTATACTTCTGGTAATGTTGGTTCTCATCAGTGTATTGATCGTACATGTTACGTTTTGTTCAGACGTTCATACACGCTATAGTTGGGTTTAATAGGAATTCGTCCATTTTACTTCGGATGTTTATCATGAGGCCAGTGTCACCGCAGGAAGTTTATTAGTGGGATTTAACGCTCCTTTGAACGATACTCCAGTCATATTGCCGCGTGTCTGCTTAATGTAGGAGGAACATCCGAAGTAATGCAGGTTTAACAGTTTGCCATTTCGGAGAACAAACCCAACCAAGCACGGGTGTGACGCTTGCGGACGATGAAACGTATCGGGATCACGTTACCCAGTGACGTGCAGGTGGGCGACAGCGTTGAACCGTCAAGGGGTTAGACAGGTATCACCTGGTTGCAGCAAGGCCGCATCACTTGTCATCTGAAAGAATCTGCGGGTCGTTAGGCCGTTAACTGGTCTCTGGCCTATGAAGGCATGCATCCACATGTTTGGTGTTTGGAGTGGACATAAGATTATGGTGCCGTTGTACAAAGCAACCTTAGCGCTACGCCAGTCATAAGTCTATCTTAAGGTATGAAAGTTAAGATCACCTTAGCGCTATGGCAGTCGTAAGTCTATGTTAAGGTATAGCAGTTACGATCACCTTAGCGCTTTGGCAGTTGTAAGTCTGTTGATTGCAAATTGTTATACACAAAAAATGAGCATGTATTTACAAAACCAAAATCTCTATATATACACACACAATGAGCCGTGAGTGCATCTGCAAATGAACCAGCCGTTACACTTGAGTGCACACCCACCCGCTCTGACTGTGGTGTTCGGTATCCCGGCTACTTCGTTTCTTGGGAAGTAAACCCAAGTACAAAATATTGCACTTTTGATTTGCGATTGTACGCTTATAATTTCGTTTATATGTTTTTTCATAATCAGCAATGTATATTATATGTAATGAATAAGTGATAATTGTGTTTTAATTATGTTTGATTTTTTGGTTGCATGTGACCTTTAAGGTATGGGAGTTACGATCACCTTAGCGCTACGTCAGTCGTAAGTCTATGTTAAGGTATGGGAGTTAAGATCATCTTAACGCTATGGCAGTCGTAAGTCTGTGTTAAGGTATAGGAGTTACGATCACCTCAGCGCTATGGCAGACGTAAGTCTGATGTCTTAGTTATGAGTTACGATCACCTTAGCGCTACGTCAGTCGTAAGTCTATGTTAAGGTATAGGAGTTACGATCACCTCAGCGCTATGGCAGTCGTAGGTCTATGTCTAAGTTATGGGTTACGATCACCTTAGCGCTACGTCAGTCGTAAGTCTATGTTAAGGTATAGGAGTTACGATCACCTTAGCGCTATGGCAGTCGTAAGTCTATGTTTAGGTATGGGAGTTACGATCACCTATGGCAGTCGCTATGTAAGTTAGTTGTAAGTCTATGTTAAGGTATAGGAGTTACGATCACCTTAACGCTATGGCAGTCGTAAGTCTATGTTTAGGTATAGGAGTTACGATCACCTTAGCGCTATGGCAGTCGTAAGTCTATGTTAAGGTATAGGAGTTACGATCACCTTAGCGCTAAGATTGCTTTGTACAACGGCACCAGGTCAATCGGACAGACAACAGGGGCTCCTTTCACGAAGCAACCTTTACTAAGGGTTACCTTAACTCCCATTCTTTAACATTGCACTAAGGTTATGTTTAGGTATGGGAGTTACGATCACCTCAGCGCTATGGCAGACGTAAGTCTATGGCTAAGTTATGGGTTACGATCACCTTAGCGCTACGTCAGTCGTAAGTCTATGTTAAGGTATAGGAGTTACGATCACCTTGTCAAATTTCAGGGTTCTACTGTAGACGGACATCACCGTTACAGATGGGTCTCAGACATGATTTGAGGGGTGTGTGTGAGTGAATTTAGTTTTACGCCTCTTTCAGACATATTCCAGCAATACCGCGGCGGGGTACACCAGGGATGGGCTTCACATAATGTACCCATATGGGGAATCGAACCCGGGTCTTCAGCGTGACGAACGAACGCTTTAACCACTAGGCTACCCCATCGACCTAACTTGGGGTGGGAGTACTAGAGTGCCCGACAGCGATGCATGATAACAGGTGCGCGCTTCAGGGATGACACCTTGTACATGGGATTGTATGATGTGCAATCGGACCGGACGTCATCCACATGGACGACGTTGCACGACCTCATCGTGTCAGGGTCGTTGATACCTGCTTAGAGCTGGAGATCAGTACGAAGTCGCCATCCCGTTCATCCGACCTCAGTCATATGAAACTTGCTGTAGATCGCCCTCTCGGGGCGCTTTTTCCTTCCGGCAACTTTATGGGAATTAGGCAATGCTCTTACTGAAGAGAGGAACAGTCATCCCGTGGTAACCTCCCAAACACTTATTAAGAGCATGAGACGCTGATGCCAGGCTTTGATCGCATCACATCACAGTGATCGCATGCGCTGCAGAAAGTCATATTTTATGGATGATGAATTCGTTTTGCAGGTTTCTGACGTTTAGTTTTGCCCAGGTGCTCTCATATTGACGGGTGATCTGGCACATATAGTTTGTGGGCACTGTGTTGTTCATGAAGCTTACTGTCTCGGGGTATTGATTTTGGCTAGTTCAACAGATGGACACAATTTAATGCATTGCATTTTGAAGTGATGATCCATAGCAAACTTTACATAGTATAACTGGAATGTTAATTACTCTGCAGTTTAGAACAACTAAGTAAACATATGAATCAATTCTGTGTTATTACAGGAAGAAATGCTGTCTAATGTCATGTGATAATTTTTGCTTAGAAAGTTAACTGACATTGAAGTTGTCAGTCAAGTGTCGGTTTCAGCTGTGTAGGTCACGCACTCACTGGCCAAATATACTATTTTCTATACAACTGATCTTGACATTTCAGGCAGCATGCTGGTACTGATCTTCCTCTGTTGTCTACACCTAGTGGTGTTGCAGGCAGCCCCCCTCGCGAATATACCGCCTTTGGGTTTGGGAACAGATCCTCGTTGGGCTGCCGTTCCTCCTATTGGCGGCATTCGACACTCCAGGAGTGCCGGCGGAGACAACACTGTTAAAAACCCCAACCATGTCCCAGAGTTTCTGGTCGGGAACAGGGTGGCAAATGGTGAACATTAAGTGGCTATTCAAAAAGGTAAACAACTATTCCGGCAACAATTAGGTACCCGGTAGTATGAAGTGTAATTGCAGGTCTTGCGTCAAAATGACAGCTTGGGTTGTACATACGCTAGATTGCTGCAAACAATGCATTTCGACCGTTAAAACAATTGTAATAGAGGATAATGGATACAGTGCAATCTCCACTCTTAAAACAAGAAACGCATATAGTTTGGCATGAAATGCATGTGGACCCGGGTTTTTTTAATATCTCTTCATCCATTGATCCAATCGATCTCAAACTGTGCAAGTGGATGTTTTGTCAGACAACCTAATCACATTGTAAATCACCGATTTTATGCATTTGTATTTAAGAATCTGTCTATGTAACTGTCGACAAAATAAACAGCAGAACGCAGACGGCTTGCAGAGGGAGGGAGCCAATGACCTGTAACAGCGGCGGTGTTGGGTCATAAAGGTAAATGCACGTGCAGTTCATGATAGTTACCTGTGCACTGCACAGTGATAGACCGTTTTGATCATTCACATTGACTACTTCTATAGTTTGGCTTGAAATGCATGTGGACCCGGGTTTTTTGTAAATATCTCTACATTCAATGATCCAATCGATCTCAAACTGTGCAAGTGGATGTTTTGCCAGACAACCTAATCACATTGTAAATCACCGATTTTATGCATTTGTATTAAAGAATCTGTCTATGTAACTGTCAACAAAATAAACAGCAGAACGCAGACTGCTGGCAGAGGGAGGGAGCCAATGACCTGTAACAGCGGCAGTGTTGGGTCATAAAGGTAAATGCACGTGCAGTTCATGATAGTTACCTGTGCACTGCACAGGGATAGACCGTTTGGATCATTCACATTGACTACTTCTAGCTGTCATCATGAAAGCTTATTCAGATGATGCTAAACGTTTAATTAGAAATGTGTTGAATTTTTTAAAAAAAGAGGGCAAACGTAGCAAACCGATTTATAAGGTGTCGGATTACATGAAACGTACAACTTTTGCTCTTGGCATGAAAAAAGAACATCGTGCTAAAAATTGTGAAAAATAAACCAACAACCAATAAACAAAACCTTGTACAAAAAGGTAGGCATCCAAAGTAAGATTCTTTTGACATCAGGGTCATCAGAGATGTCATTCGCCGGCTATTTGCTAGAAATGAACACCTGTCCACAAGAAAGTTAAAACACATCCTTGCAGAGGATCACGACATTAATGTTTCTAGGTTTATGCTAAGCAAACTACTGCTCAAATTTGGATACAAGTACAAGAAGGTAGCAAACCAGAAACTTGTAATGTGTGTGAGAGATCTGATATTGTGAAAATAAGGTGTAACTATCTGAGAGAAATTAAGCAGGCAAGAGAGGATGGGTTCGAACCTATATATCTGGATGAGACCTGGGTCAATGCAAACCATACTGCTGCCAGACAGTGGCTACCCACTGATCCCAGTGATGGTAGGAAAATACCAACAGGCAAAGGTGAACGTTTAATCGTTCTTCATGCTGGTTCCCACCGTGGATTCCTACCTTGGTGTGATTTGGTATTTCGGTCAAAGAGCACAGATGGTAGGGACTATCATACAGAAATGAACTCAACGGTTTTCACACAGTATGTTGGAGAACAATTGTTGCCAGCTCTGCCTTACAAAAGTCTTGTTGTCATGGACAATGCTCCCTATCACAGTGTTCGAGATCCAAACAATAGGTGCCCAACTTCCAATACCAAGAAGTCAGATATGCAGCAATGGCTAACAAATACCAATATACAATGTTCAATTAAGGCCATTAAACCACAGTTGTACTCTTTGATTAAACCTAACAAACCTCCACCCACATATAACATTGACAACATGCTACGCCAACACAGCCATAAGGTCTTGAGATTACCACCGTACCACTGTGATCTCAACCCAATAGAACTTATCTGGGGATACCTTAAAAGTACAGTGGCCCGGAAAAATCAATCATTCAAGTTGAATGATGTCAAGCACATTGTCAACACTGCTATATGTGACATTGACATTGTACGCTTGCATGCATGTGTTGAACATGTCAAGAAGGTGGAGAAAGAGTACTGGTTCAAAGATGGCTTGAAGGAGCAAACAGTTAATCCAGTTGATGACACTAATGACTCCTCTGTGGAAGAATGGAGTGAACTTGATGAAGTTTCATTCGGTTATCATATTTACAGATAATAATAGTATCCAGCCAGATATGCTCAAAGAAATATAACTTCTTTTAACAATGACAGCACTGACTAATTCCAACGACTTATTGTGTAAAGCTATTAGAAATGTATTGCTGAATTTGGTATGTGAACGACATCAAAACATAACACTTTTGTCTTCATTCTATCTTTTCTTCAATGAGTGTGCATGATTGTGTGTGCTTGTGTCCGAGGGAACGGGGCTTAACAGTTGTTGAGTTCTAACCATAGGTGGTCCGATTAATGATTTAGTGTAAATATACTTTCTGTGTTCTTTAAATGCATATCCACTTAGGTACTGCATAAACAAAATATGACATTAACATTACAAATTTAAAGATTTTAACCTACAGAATAATTCTCACTAATGGGTTTTGTGGTTAATGTTAAACAACTCAGAGAAACAAACTCCGTATGATGGTTAACAGTTGGCACCCACCTTACCCTATTCACGACCTGTGACACCTCTTCATACCTGTCACGTGCATAGCTGACCTACATTGACGAACGTTGACCTTGATGACCCAGCACTGCCGCTGTTACAGGTCATTGGCTCCCTCCCTCTGCAAGCCGTCTGCGTTCTGCTGTTTATTTTGTTGACAGTTACATAGACAGATTCTTAAATACAAATGCATAAAATCGGTGATTTACAATGTGATTAGGTTGTCTGACAAAACATCCACTTGCACAGTTTGAGATCGATTGGATCATTGGACGAAGAGATATTTACAAAAAACCCGGGTCCACATGCATTTCATGCCAAACTATAGGTGAGTTTGAGAATATTGGACTAATGTAGCTGCGGAAAAACAATACAAATATACTATTTTTCTCCAAAACGTGATCTTTGTGTGATTGTAAACAGCTTCAGCGCCAAAACGCGGCAATTTTAACTTTTCCTTTTGTTTAAGAAGCGTTTGAAGAAATATTCGCCAAAACGTCACCAAGAAAACATGCAAGGCAAATTGCACGAACAAGTAAGGGCTAAAGAATACGGTATTGATCACATTATAAAGGTAAATGTTGTGTTGAATTTTGAAATTTGTTTTCGCCTGGGAAAAAAGAAATCATCATTTCTTAATGCCGCCAATCAAAAAATCGCCATAGGCCACCTTGAAGTAGGGGAAACGCAGTTTGCAGTTGCCCGACATTTCGACGTTCATCAGAGCACCACATCACGCTTTTGAGATTGTTTCCTTCAGACCAATTCCGCCCAAGATCGCGCGAGAAGCTGGCGTCTAAGAGTTACCACCCAAGCTTAGGACCGCTACATCCGGGTTGCTCACATGCGTCATCGTCTTACCACAAGCGTTGAGACTCCACAACGGATCCCTGATTTGAAAAGAATTTTCGACTAGGAATCGATTGCGTAAAGTGGGGATTCGACCACGAAAGCCAGTTTTGAGAGATTTCCATCGGCGCGATTGCTTGCGGTGACCTAGAAGTAGGGATTCGACCAAGAAAGCCAGTTTTGAGAGATTTCCATCGGCGCGATTGCTTGCGGTGGTGTCATGGAGTCCGGAGCTGGAACCTTAGAAACTGGAGGCGTGTCTGGTTCAGTCATGAATCACAATTTCTTGTTCACCGGCGAGATGGAAGACGACGTGTTTACTGTTTGAGAAATGAACGTTTAGCCCCTAATTGCATTTGACAGGTCGATAGTTTCGGTGGAGGAAGTGTCATGGTGTTGGGGTGCGATATCCAACACACAAAGAACTGATTTAGTTGTGGTTCAGGTGATTTTGACAGCAAATCGGTACATCAATGAAGTCCTTGCACGTCACATGGTTCTGATCATGGACCGATAGAGGGAATTGTTCCGGTATGGCAACGCTACTTCACATACAGCACTCGTCACGGTCCGTTACTTGGCCAATTCTACCATCAGTGTCTTATTATGGCCTTCCCGATCACCAGATCTAAACCCATAGAACACCTATGGGATGAACTAGATCGACGTGTACGTCAACGTCAAAACACTTCCACAACTGGCCATCGCATTGCAGGAAGAGGGGGAAGAATTCCGCAAGTGCGACTTCGTCGACTTACCCAGTCTGTACCGAGACGATGCCGAGCAGTAACAGCTGCCAATGGTAGCTATACAAAGTACTGACTTTGACGTCATCGTGTGGATTCAAGTAAACAGAAACACAACAAATATATGCAGTTGTGTTGTCGAACTCTTTGCCTATAGGGGCGGTGGGGTAGCCTAGTGGTTAAAGCGTTGGCTCGTCACGCCGAAGACCCGGGTTCGATTCCCCACATGGGCACAATTTGTGAAGCCCATTTCTGGTGTCCCCCGCCGTGATATTGCTGGAATATTGCTAAAAAGGGGCGTAAAACTAAACTCAGTCAGTCAGGCAGTCTTTGCCTATAGAGGTGTGAATTTTCAGCTTTTTACCATTGTAATTACATGAAATATTTGCTCTTAAACAATGCACCTTGCAACTTTTATGAATCCAAACCAGACGTAGGCGAGACAAGCGAACTGTCTAACCCCAAGCTATGTCATGATCACGGTGGCTATAATGCCAATGAGGATGTTGACGATGACGATGAATGACTTCGATCACAATGAAAAAAGTTCTAATGATGTCAACGACAATGAAGGTTATAACGAAGATTAAGACAATAAAGACGTTAACGGACGGTTATGAGAATAACAATTGTATGATTATCAGTCTTGACGTGATAACGCTGACAACGACGTCAATATCATCTAAATGACGACTATAGCAACGTCAGCGTTGTTATATTATTAGTTAGACTCTATACATTTTTCGTCGTTTATTTTCAGGTGATACAACAGAAACATCGCTACCGCCAGCAGCAGCAGCAGCAACAACAACAACAACAACAACCAAATTCAGTGTAGGAAATGGCAATTTACAAGAGAGAAGATAATAACGTGTTTCCTTCTGACGTGTTTCTTATTCTGTGGTGACCATGTATTTTCAACCAACTCGTCTAAATACTTTTAATGCCGTGAACGAAAACTGTGAATACAGAGTTGGAACATTTTATACGGCCTTTCCTTATAGATGTTGTTCCATAATCCCAAGGTATGAACAACTAAATCGAACCCCCTCCTTATTTCATGTAACCGGATCTCCCTTGTATCTTTTAAAAAAAATATCTCATTAAATGTCTCCATGGTTCCAACGATACCTTATGAAAAGCTACAAGATACCTGCAGGTGTCGCCAAAACGTTGCAAGTACTAAGACACATCATTGTTTCAAAGAAGCAAAAGAAACCATCTGAAGAAATCTAAAGGACAGTTACAATATATCTTCAGATGATCAGTTCTGGAATATCTCAATCCGTATTCAAGATATAAGAAATGCTGCTTAATTAAAGATAATCAATTCACCTTTACTTTGTTTTTTATGTTTTTGTAGGCAGTTAATATTGTTGTGAGACAAAAAAACAGCAACAATACGCCACTCCCCTACCAAAACCCCCAAAACACGACTTATAACAATGAATATTTAGCAGTCTTCACTTTTCTGTTCTGACACAGGAAGAATGTATCAAGTTAATATGGTTCACAAGCTTGATTTTTATCGCAAAGGGAAGTTGACAAGTAAACATATTTATGAAGCTTTACAACCAGTTACATTTTGTTATTAATAATTTCTCTTACGAAATGGGAGCCTTTTCCGGATTAATGACGAGGTTTGGTTGTAAAACCGTCTACTCCGATCAGCTGTTAAAAGCACAGTTGATGGAACGATGCACTGTTATAAGCATGTGTTAACAAATAACACTGGAATAATGATGACATCAGATGTTCAGCGGACATTTGCAAATTTGATATACAACAACAGCAACAACAACAATTAACAACATAATACTAGCAAAACAGTTATATCTAAACAGACCCAACATGCAAGTGTGTAAAACAATACCATCAATCATGCCTGTCCCTTTTTGAAAAACTGTCAAGTTTCTGAACATATATTGTATAGAAATAACGCCTTTCGAACTGAAAAGAAGGCCCAGTGAAATGGGAGATCTAGACTTGCTTCATTCATGACTATAACATTACAGGCTAGGCGGAAGGGAACATATACTGAGAGAAACAAATAAAGGAACACAGGAAAATTCAAGTGTTCCTTTGATGTTTTCCAGTTTTCATCACCAGCTTTGAATAGGGCTTTGGGAGGAGAATAAATAAAGGAACACTGCCATGAAGCGGTCTTCCCTTATTTGTTTCCCTCAGTATATTATGGAACAGGGACTGTGAGACAGACGAGGCCATGTCCAGTGTTTCCTATCGTCTCAATCTTCAGCTGAAACTCAAAATCCTAATCAGTGGGCAAAGCAGTGACTTGGCGTTTTCAACAAAGCATGTTTTTTCTGGAGATTAACTAGAATAAAAAAAACAACTAAAGCGCAGTATCCCATTCCGTGTTGGAACGCGGTTATTTGGCTGCACAATACCCGGATCTCAATAAGAGACAACACTAGGGTAGACGACCCTCACGCCGAGGAGGGGGACGGGGAGGATGGTGGGGAGTGTGTGAAATGATATTTATGTTGAGCTCTCCATGTAGTCAGACATTCTACACTTCTGCCCGCATTTGGTTGGTTGTACACCGTGTATGTTTCGTTTGTTCGTTTCGGGTGAGTATGAATCCGACTTTCGTTAAAAGAATTGCAAACTGATTTTATTCCTAGTTTTGTATACTTCTGGTAATGTTGGTTCTCATCAGTGTATTGATCGTACATGTTACGTATTGTGCAGACGTTCATACACGCTACAATTGGGTTTAATAGGAATTCATCCATTTTACTTCGGATGTTTATCAGGGGCCAGTGTCACCCCATTAGTGGGATTTAACGCTCCTTTAAACGATACTCCAGTCATATTGCTGCGTGTCTGCTTAATGTGGGAGGAACGCCCGAAGTAATGCAGGTTTCAACAGTTTGTCATTTTGGAGAAAAAAACCAACCAAGCACGGGTGTGACGCTTGCGGACGATGAGTGAGTGAGTGAGTGAGTGAGTGAGTGAGTTAATATTTAACGTCACATCTGCAACATTTCAGCCATATAGTGACGAGAAATGTTGTATATAAATAATAAATTAAAGTTGCTAAAGAATCAGTCAGCGAAGGACTGTAAAATAACTAGAGTATCACAGATGGAGTCTAAAACTTGCGGACGATGAAACGTATCGGGATCAGTTACACAGTGACGTGCAGGTGGACGACAGCGCTCAACCGTCAAGGGGTTAGACAGGTTTCACCTGGTTGCAGCAAGGCCGCATCACTTTGTCATCTGAAAGAATCTGCGGATCGGTAGGCTGTTAACTGGTCTCTGGCCTATGAAGGCATGCATCCACATGTTTGGTTTTTGGAGTGGACATAAGATCTGGGTGCCGTTGTACAAAGCAACCTTACTAGTATTTTTAGCGGTATGCCTTTTTGTTAGCACCTCAGAGTTGCCTCCTTTGGCAACTTGTTGACTTGCCATGGAGTTTTCCACCGATTTCGATAACATTCTGAGAGGATAATGATGCTGCCTAGCTTTGCTAGAATGCTCGAGAACTGTGTAAGAGCTATACAGAGGCTGGTTGTTGAGTAGTGCGACACAGATCTATCACATGACTGGAGCTATACACATCTGTCTGCCGTCATCAAGCTGATACACTTTTGCCTACCGTCGTCAGGTCTGTCAACATTTCAAGACCGTGCTTGTCTAATCAACTAGTGTCATTGTAAACAACCTTCAATCAGTATATCTGCTTTCACTGTAAATGTCAAGACTCTGGTGAGTTAATATTTTATATTTGTGACCCAATATTTTAGATTTGTGACTCAACTGCATTGTACTAGGAATCTGTATTGTCATTCATTGCAGTTTGCTCATTGTTTGTTCAATATATTATTGAATATTTTAGACTTGTCTGTGTTCTATTTTGCTGGTTCAAAGGGGACTTGTAAACCTTTTGTCACGGCAAATTTTAACTGAACACCTGTGCCACATTGTATGCCGATTGTCTGAACAGCTCCCGGAATTGTATGTCCCCGTGCAAACATCTATTATTGAATTCACTCTTGATAGCATCGGTTCGGATGGTTAACGTTTAAATTGTTACGGGTGTAAGTGAATGTATGTAAAGTAGACACATGACATAACACTAAGACTGGAACTCGTAATCTCTGTCCTCGGTCGCATCAACGGTACTTTAAATACTTACCTCAATAAGTACCCTTGACTTCAACGTGTTTCATTAATACACGGATGTCCATCGTTCCGTTAAAGATTAAAGCACAATCCTAAACAAATGGGGGAACTTGCTAAAAGATATAACTCAATAAGAATGGGGAAGAATGTTATTGATACATCAAATACGTTTATTTCCGGTATCATATAAATACACACGAATTTGTCCCACTCCCCATTGTTTTCGACGGGTGTGGTACCTCCCAGTCTCCTGACACCCATTTGGAAAGCACACGGGTTTGCTGCCAGGAACATGGTCTGTCTCACAGTCCCTGAACCACATTATTTTACCTACTACCTTGCTCTCCCTGCAATGTTACTGTGGAAATTATATATTTCCAGGGACTAAGCATTAGTCTAGCAGGAACACAACACCTCTGGCACTCTGCCTTCAGTGTTTGGATTCACATTCTCTCAAACGTTTTCTAGCTCGGACTAGGCTGCGCTCCCATGGCGAAGACCTATCTGCTTTCTTGGTTGCTTGTAGGGTGGGCCAGGCCTGATCTGATCGTGAGCCTAACCACCCTGGCTGTCAGGATCATCCGAACATTGACTGGTTTAAATCTTTGTGATAAAATATCACCTAATCTGGTGACTTTTGAGTTCAGCTTGGAATAAGCGATTGAGACTGCCTCGTGACAAGAGGTCGGGAATTCCACAAAGTCTTTGAACGGCACTTGGAAGTGATACAGATAAATTTAAGTGAGTGAGTGAGTTAAACTTTAACGTCACATCGGCAATATTTCAGCTATATCGTGACGAGAACATTTGACATTGAAATAGAATATATATAGATATTATAAAAACCTGCCGACGAAGGACAGTAAAAATACTAGATAATCACAGATATGAATAAAGAACTAGCGAACAAAGCTAAAACATTCCAATTAAAGAAGACAATACAATGCAAAAATGGGCTATAGATCGCCAACAACTGAAGGTAGATCACCATACTAAGGCCCATCGGGACTTACATTACCTTTGCTACCTGCATGGACCCTAGCTGGATTTACACCATCCCTTCAGCCATTGGCGACAGAAGAGAAATCTAGCCATAAATTAAAAGCACACATATTCTACAATTAAAAACGTGGCAAGCCTATATTTACTTTGAAAGTTTTGGGGACTTACGTACCCTCTCAGGAGGACAATAATTTTACGCTACTTCAACCCCCTTTGAGGATACAGCCACTAACAATCTCAGTGACTGATTTAAATTACCAATAATAAAATATTTTTCTATTTACAAATCAGTTAACAAATCTAATTCTTGTAAAAATTCAACTATTAAATGATAATTAACATTATAAAAAAGATCCTTCACTGTTTTGACATTAAAATACTTATCCCTTGTGATGGAATATTCAACACAGTCAAGCAGGACATGCTTGACCGTGATTCTTTCATCACAAGGGATACAAAACGGAGGATCCTCACCTTTCAATAGGTACTCATGAGTATATCTTGTGTGGCCAATATGACATCGTCGTATGATGACCTCTTCAAATCTGGACTGACAACCCAAGTAGGTGTAACCAATATCAGGTTTTATTTCATGTAGTTTATTAATACCTACTTGGTTATCCCACTTCTTCTGCATCAGATCACTTATTTAAGTTCTAATGCCAGCTTTATAATCAGAATATGGAATAAGAAGTGGTGTCACAGATTTGTTGAGTGCTGCCTTGGCAGCAAGATCAGCCATTGTGTTCCCAGAAATACCAATGTGGCTGGGTAACCAACAGAAGACGATGTCACATTGGCCAGTAGCAAGATCATTATATAATTCAATTATTTCAATTAAAAGTGGATGTTTGCAAGAGAGATTTTTAATAGCCTGAAGGCAAGAAAGAGAGTCAGAAAATATTATATATTGTTTACGTTTGGGATGTCTTTGAATAGGGAATAAGAGGATTAAAAACGCAAGTGTGAGCAGGATTGGATTCATTAGAATATAACTTTGTGATATATTGTAGGGACAATTTGATACGGCGAAGTTTTAAAGATGGTTCATTGGCCTCAACGTAGAGACTGTCAATGGGAGAGGTTCTGAAAGACCCAAGACAAAGTCTTAGACCCTGGTGATGGATAGAATCAAGTAGTTTGAGGTTGCTTTTACAGGCCCCACCATATACGATAGAGCCGTAATCGATAAATTTAAGAAATGAAAAAGCAGGACATAGATAGCTGTAGGGTGTATGGTGAGTAGAAACGTTCTGTAGCCAAAAGATCTTACTTTATTCTTTTCTTTTATCAGGCATGTTACTGGAACATGTTCGGTAATAAACTTAGACATTCTGGATTTGGTCCAGTCCAATGTAATCCTGTCATATTTCCTGTCTTGTTGAATTCAGGTCAGACAGACTAATAGAAGTACGAATATTAGTAATCGGAAACTTGGGTAAAAGCAAAAGCAAGAATTGGAATAAGTAATTTGTAGCGTGGCCTTTGCTTCTTGGTTGCCACACTGACATCTCCATTCTCCTTCATCTCCTGTCCTTGTTTCATTTATGACTGCTACATACGTCCCTCCCTCACTTTTATCTCTATCCAAAGATATATACCCTGGCCTATTACTTAGGCAGTTGCTTGTCGATATACACTGCAGGACGGCTGTGCCTTCAGGATCTCTCAAAGTTATTGGCCAGTCACAGGTGCAGCGTAAAGATGTTGGTTGTCCAAGGATTGGACTGTCATCAACTTTTAGAGTAGGATAAGCAGGTGCCCCTGAAGTGAGGAAGCATACGTAAACTGATCACTATTACTTTATAACAATGGACTATCTACACTTATAACAGTTATCTTTAGTGAACTCCATACAAGTCCCATACCTTTTCTGTAAATTGTGTCTTTTTACTTAATTGGTACATTTTTTGCAACCTTTAAGCCAATTCTTTCCATCTACATTCATCTACATTAACATTCGAAATTGTGTTGATAGAAATATTAATACAAAACAGTTAAAAGAGTAAAGAATATTTATGACCCATGTTCGCTCTTGACACACTGACTCTGAAGCGTGAATGTCCGTAAATGTGAAATGAGATAAATCCACGTACTTTTGGGTTCTGGAGTAGTCAGATCCATGGATGTCGTGCGCTGTATACGTAGCGTGGCCTTTGCCTCTTGGTTGCCACACTGACATCTCCATTCTCCTTCATCTCCTGTCCTTGTTTCATTTATGACTGCTACATACGTCCCTCCCTCACTTTTATCTCTATCCAAAGATATATACCCTGGCCTATTACTTAGGCAGTTGCTTGTCGATATACACTGCAGGACGGCTGTGCCTTCAGGATCTCTCAAAGTTATTGGCCAGTCACAGGTGCAGCGTAAAGATGTTGGTTGTCCAAGATGAGCTTCACCATCTACGTGAAGGGTAGGATATGTGACTGCACCTGTACGATGAATGCAAATAAACAATTCAATATTGCATTTATATAAACGTTATCATGGATAAAATATGTACCCTTTCTGTTAACAGAAGATGTTTCCAACAATCCTCAAAATTGACTTTACATTTGTAAAGCTGAATTAGATAATTTCTACCTATTAGTTAGGACGGCAGGGTGGGACAGTGGTTATAACTTTCGCTCGCGAAGTCGAAGGACTACGATCGATTCAACCTATGGAACGACACCGAAGCCCTTTTTGGGTGTATGCCGCTTTGGATTTCCTGGAATATTACAAAAAAGAAAGTAAATCAAGATTGTCTCACATAAAGGGACCATGACATATTTGTATTTTGAGAAAAAATTGATTTGATTACCGTTAGAGTAGTACGATAGCAGTACGATACGCTGTACAAATGTACCCGACGCTGTACAAATGTACCTGACGCTGTACAAATGTACATTACGCTGTACAAATGTACCCGACGCTGTACAAATGTACATTACGCTGTACAAATGTACCCCACGCTGTACAAATGTACATTACGCTGTACAAATGTACCTGACGATGTACAAATGTACATTACGCTGTACAAATGTACCTGACGCTGTACAAATGTACCTGACGCTGTACAAATGTACCTGACGCTGTACAAATGTACATTACGCTGTACAAATGTACATTACGCTGTACAAATGTACAATAATGTGCAAATGTACAATACGGTGTGCAAATGTACAATACGCTGTACAAATGTACCTGACGCTGTACAAATGTACATTACGCTGTACAAATGTACATTACGCTGTACAAATGTACAATACGCTGTGCAAATGTACAATATGCTGTACAAATGTACTAGACGTTGTACAAATGTACTCGACGCTGTACAAAGTATATTACGCAGTACAAATGTACAATGCGCTGTACAAAAGTACCTGACGCTGTACAAATGTACATTACTCTGTACGCTGTACAAATGTAATCTGACGATGTACAAATGTACATTACGCTGTACAAATGTACCCCACGCTGTACAAATGTACATTACGCTGTACAAATGTACCTGACGATGTACAAATGTACATTACGCTGTACAAATGTACCTGACGCTGTACAAATGTACCTGACGCTGTACAAATGTACCTGACGCTGTACAAATGTACATTACGCTGTACAAATGTACATTACGCTGTACAAATGTACAATAATGTGCAAATGTACAATACGGTGTGCAAATGTACAATACGCTGTACAAATGTACCTGACGCTGTACAAATGTACATTACGCTGTACAAATGTACAATACGCTGTGCAAATGTACAATACGCTGTACAAATGTACTTGACGTTGTACAAATGTACACGACGCTGTACAAAGTATATTACGCAGTACAAATGTACAATGCGCTGTACAAATGTACAATTCGCTGTACAAATGTACCTGACGCTGTACAAAATGTACAATACGCTGTACAAAATGTACATTACGCTGTACAAATGTACCTGACGCTGTACAAATGTACAATTTATGTAATACGCTGTACCAAATGTACATTACGCTGTACAAATGTACATTACGCTGTACAAATGTACCTGACGCTGTACAAATGTACATTACGCTGTACAAATGTACATTACGCTGTACAAATGTACATTACGCTGTACAAATGTACCTGACGCTGTACAAATGTACCTGACGCTGTACAAATGTACTGACGCTTTACGCTTTACAAATGTACATTACGCTGTACAAATGTACATTACACTGTACAAATGTACATTACGCTGTACAAATGTACCTGACGCTGTACAAATGTACCTGACGCTTTACAAAAATACGCTGTACAAATGTACCTGACGCTGTACAAATGTACATTACGCTGTACAAATGTACCTGACCTGACGCTGTACATAAATGTACCTGACGCTGTACAAATGTACATTACGCTGTACAAATGTACCTGACGCTGTATTAAAATGTACATTACGTTGTACAAATGTACATTACGCTGTACAAATGTACCTGACGCTGTACAAATGTACCTGACGCTGTACAAATGTACATTACGCAAATGTAAATACGCTGTACAAATGTACCTGACGCTGTACAAATGTACCTGACGCTGTAAAATGTACATTACGCTGTACAAATGTACATTTCGCTGTACATAAATGTACAATACGCTGTACAAATGTACAATACGCTGTACAAATGTACCTGACGCTGTATAAATGTACCCTGACGCTGTACAAATGTACAATACGCTGTACAAATGTACCTGCTTTATGCTGTACAAATGTACCTGACGCTGTACAAATGTACACTACGCTGTACAAATGTACATTACGCTGTACAAATGTACATTACGCTGTACAAATGTACCTGACGCTGTATAAATACAAATATACATGACGCTGTACAAATGTACATTACGCTGTACAAATGTACAATACGCTGTACAAATGTACATTACGCTGTACAAATGTACATTACGCTGTACAAATGTACCTGACGCTGTACAAATGTACAATACGCTGTACAAATGTACCTGACTCTGTACAAATGTACATTACGCTGTACAAATGTACATTACGCTGTACAAATGTACAATACGCTGTACAAATGTACCAATACGCTGTACAAATAAAATGTACCTGACGCTGTACAAATGTACCTGACGCTGTATAAATGTATATTACGCTGTACAAATGTACATTACGCTGTACAAATGTACCTGACTCTGTACAAATGTACATTACGCTGTACAAATCGACATTACGCTGTACAAATGTACCTTACGCTGTACAAATGTACATGACGCTGTACAAATGTACCTGACGCTGTACAAATGTACCTGAGGCTGCTGTCACAATAACCGTCTGTTGTTTGTTAGTTTGGCAATTTTGTTTTACGTACATACAGAAATAGCAGGTATAATGACGGGGGTTTGTAAGTAATCAAGTTTGTAGCAGGCAACCCAGTGATTAATATCATGAGTACGAGTGCGCACCCTCTCAGCACCCCTCTGGATCCGCCCCTGCTGCACAATAAGGACAAGCTGACATGCGTAAACTAACTCAGCGAGCCTGACCTCGATCCCGTCTACCGCCTCATATAGAATCTCTGTCGTTCCAGTTTAACGTTGCGTGACGAGCCTGTGTCCACCTTGTATATCTATATATTGTGTGTGCACCGGTACATGAATGTAATGGAAGAAGCACGTTTTTCAGGGCGATATAGCGATGGCATAACAGCACAGCAACCACAGAAACAAAAACCAAGTGTACGACCACTCGACATACGGCAATACGTTTTTTGCCGTGAGTGAGTGAGTTGGGTTGTAGCAATATCCTAGTAATATATATTTCACGGTGGAGACACCAGAAATGTGCTTCACACAACTGTACCCATGTGGGGAATCGAATCCGGGCCTGCGGCGTGACGAGCGAACGCTTTAACCACTGGGCTATCCCACTGCTTACTGCTGTGGAATCCGTTGGCAACACACAAGGGTTACAGCCTGAATGTGATGGGATCCCACATACAGTTACGAATGTAACTTTAATCGACATTATCGAAAATATTTCAAGACACTCTTGCTGAAATAGTCGATTGTACGATTCCTTTTGTCTCATAAGAATGTGTTTATGAACGGTCAAAGAGCTACAAATCTCGGTCACTAACAAAGCACGAAGAATAATCTTTACACAGGTTGTCAGACCGTTCCGATATATCACAGTTCTACTTCATTCACTTCATTCACTAGTCAATAATCACTAAAATTTCTGCTTACCCTTAACAGCAAGGAAGAGCAGCGCGATGCACAAACCTGTCATGTCCATGGCTTCCAAATCAAGTAAATACGGCTGAGCTGGATCTAAATTAAGAGTGGGATTTCCAAAACGTCATGCCCATGAATTACACACTCAAGCAGAACAGACAGAACAGAAAGGGGTGCGCACAGTTCATTTCCACCCATTTTCTCGAGAATTTCAATTGGTCATTTAATAAACTTTCAGGACAAAAGGCGGGTGCGCACCCCTAACTCTCCCCCTCTGGATCCGCCTATGTGAAATACACATCCATGACGCCATTATTTGTAAACTGGCAAAATTTCACACACAACAGAACCTGGTTTATCTTGACTGAAGCGTTTCAAATCATCGGAATTACGACTGTCGGGATTACCGTTCACGCATCCTTCACGCCAGTATTGTAAATTGGCAATTTACACACACAACAGAACCTGGTTAATCTGGACTGGAGAGTTTCAAATCATCAGAATTACCACTGTCGGGATTACCGTTCACGCATCCTTGACGTCATTATAGAAAACTGGCAATTTCCACACACAACAGAACGACTGTCCAGATTACCGTTCCATTTTACTACAGTCACGGCTTTGTCGCTTTTGTGTTTACAAAGTATACTCCATGTGTTCACACCCGAGCCATAATATATTCATTTACATGTACCCGTATTCATATATGTACAAAATATTTTTACAAAATTTGGTTCTGTCTCTTTCCGTCACCTTCCATCCTTTATGTGCGAACAAACAAGTTGAAGAACAATAATCTGCAATAACCTCGACTGCAAGTTCTTCTGACCTGAAGTAGATGTCGTCCCTGTAGTAGCAGGGGGTAAGGTTGTAGTCCTTACATTCACATTGAGTCGAAACACTTCCATATCCACACCATTGTTCCTGCAGGTCCAGTTTCCCTCGTGCTTTAGTTGCACAGAAGGTATAGTAAACACTAGGATGCTTGCGTTGGTGAGGTGTCTTTCAAAGACATGGAGGCTGTCGGAACAACTGTTGTAGGACTTGCAATGTAGGCCATTAAAACCATCTGGCTGAATGACATTAATTATCTCAAGTGGCTCCTTGACTGGACAACTCAGAGTAATGTTTGAATCTTGCTCGGCTGTGAAGGATTCCGCAGAAACTGAAGATATAGAATGACTCTTGAATATTGTTACACACTCATTCATTCACTCTCAAATGTGGAAACGTCAAAATATACCTATCATTAATCGTTAATTGTTAGACTTGCACAAGTCTCTGAAGTAATGATTAATAATTTCATTCTAGAAAAAAGTAAAAACAACGAGCGTCGTTACTGTACTGTCTAGACTTGCCTCTTTGAAGGATAGAATTGCTATACATCCCCGGGCTCAGCCTTCAGTACAGCCGTGGAGCAAGTCTATGTTAAGGTATAGGAGTTACGATCACCTCAGCGCTATGGCAGACGTAAGTCTATGTCTAAGTTATGAGTTACGATCACCTTAGCGCTACGTCAGTCGTAAGTCTATATTAAGGTATAGGAGTTACGATCACCTGTATCTGCCTGCCCGTCTGCTAATGACAATATTCAATACACAACTTCGATCACTGACCACATGCAATTTGAACTTAGCACCTATCAGGCTATACACCATAAACAAAACGCATTGATTTATGGCCCGAGTTCGGTCTCTGTCACATTATAATTACACAGACAGGCAGGTGTGATACTTGTACACATGACATGTTATGATGGCTGTTGATTGCAAAATGTTATACACAAAAAATGAGCATGTATTTTCAAAACCCAACATCTCTATATATACACACACAATGAGCCGTGAGGGCATCGGCAAATAAACCAGCCGTTACACTTGAGTGCACACCCACCCGCTCTGACTGGGTTCGGTATCCCGGCTGCTTCGTTTCTTGGGAAGTAAACCCAGGTACAACATATTGCACTTTTGATTTGCGATTGTACGCTTATAATTTCGTTTATATGTTTTTTCATAATCAGCAATGTATATTATATGTCATGAATAAGTGATAATTGTGTTTTAATTATGTTTGATTATTTGGTTGCATGTGACCTTTAAGGTATGGGAGTTACGATCACCTTTCGCTATGGCAGTTGTAAGTCTATGTTAAGGTATAGGAGATACGATCACCTCAGCGCTATGGCAGTCGTAGGTCTATGTCTAAGTTATGGGTTGCGATCACCTTAGCGCTACGTCAGTCGTAAGTCTATGTTAAGGTATAGGAGTTACGATCACCTTAACGCTATGGCAGTCGTAAGTCTATGTTAAGGTATGGGTGCTACGATCACCTTAGCGCTATGGCAGTCGTAGGTCTATGTCTAAGTTATGGGTTACGATCACCTTTGCGCTACGTCAATCGTACGACTATGTTAAGGTATGGGAGTTACGATCACCTTTGCGCTATGGCAGTCGTAAGTCTATGTTAAGGTATGTAAGTTACGATCACCTTAGCGCTATGGCAGCGTCAGTCGTAAGTCTATGTTAAGGTATGGGAGTTACGATCACCTTAGCGCTATGGCAGTCGTTGGTCTATGTCTAAGTTATGGGTTACGATCACCTTAGCGCTACGTCAGTCGTAAGTCTATGTTAAGGTATAGGAGTTACGATCACCTTAACGCTATGGCAGTCGTAAGTCTATGTTAAGGTATGGGAGTTACGATCACCTTAGCGCTATGGCAGTCGTAAGTCTATGTCTAAGTAATGGGTTACGATCACCTTAGCGCTACGTCAGTCGTAAGTCTATGTTAAGGTATAGGAGCTACGATCACCTGTATCTGCCTGCCCCTCTGCTAATGACAATATTCAATACACAACTTCGATCACTGACCACATGCAATTTGAACTTAACACCTATCAGGCTATACACCATAAACAAAACGCATTGATTTATGGCCCGAGTTCGGTCTCTGTCACATTATAATTACACAGACAGGCAGGTGTGATACTTGTACACATGACATGTTATGATGGCTGTTGATTGCAAAATGTTATACACAAAAAATGAGCAGTACAAATGTACCCGACGCTGTACAAATGTACCTGACGCTGTACAAATGTACATTACGCTGTACAAATGTACAATACGCTGTACAAATGTACCTGACGCTGTACAAATGTACCTGACGCTGTACAAATGTACCTGACGCTGTACAAATGTACATTACGCTGTACAAATGTACAATACGCTGTACAAATGTACCTGAAGCTGTACAAATTTACAATACGCTGTACAAATGTACCTGACGCTGTACAAATGTACCTGACACTGTACACATGTACATTACGCTGTACAAATGTACCCGACGCTGTACAAATGTACCCGACGCTGTACAAATGTACCCGACGCTGTACAAATGTACCTGACGCTGTACAAATGTACATTACGTTGTACAAATGTACAATACGCTGTACAAATGTACAATACGCTATACAAATGTACATTACGCTGTACAAATGTACCCGACGCTGTACAAATGTACCCGACGCTGAACAAATGTACCCGACGCTGTACAAATGTACCCGACGCTGTACAAATATACCTGACGCTGTACAAATGTACCTGACGCTGTACAGATGTACCTGACGCTGTACAAATGTACAATACGCTGTACAAATGTACCTGACGCTGTGCAAATGTACCTGACGCTGTCCAAATGTACCTGACGCTGTGCAAATGTACCTGACGCTGTACAAATGTACCTGACGCTGTACAAATGTACCTGACGCTGTACAAATGTACATTACGCTGTACAAATGTACATTACGCTGTACAAATGTACATTACGCTGTACAAATGTACAATTACGTTGTAAAATGTACAATTACGTTGTAAAATGTACAATACGCTGTACAAATGTACCTGACGCTGTACAAATGTACCTGACGCTGTACAAATGTACCCGACGCTGTACAAATGTACCTGACGCTGTACAAATGTACATGACGCTGTACAAATGTACCTGACGCTGTACAAATGTACCCGACGCTGTACAAATGTACCTGACGCTGTACAAATGTACCTGACGCTGTACAAATGTACAATACGCTGTACAAATGTACCTGACGCTGTACAAATGTACATTACGCTGTACAAATGTACCCGACGCTGTACAAATGTACCTGACGCTGTACAAATGTACCTGACGCTGTACAAATGTACATTACGCTGTACAAATGTACATTACGCTGTACAATTATACCGGACGCTGTACAAATGTACATTACGCTGTACAAATGTACATTACGCTGTACAAATGTACCTGACGCTGTACAAATGTACCTGACGCTGTACAAATGTACATTACGCTGTACAAATGTACCTGACGCTATACAAATGTACCTGACGCTGTACAAATGTACATTACGCTGTACAAATGTACCTGACGCTGTACAAATGTACATTACGCTGTACAAATGTACCTGACGCTGTACAAATGTAAATTACGCTGTACAAATGTACATTACGCTGTACAAATGTACATTACGCTGTACAAATGTACATTACGCTGTACAAATGTACCTGACGCTGTACAAATGTACATTACGCTGTACAAATGTACATTACGCTGTACAAATGTACCTGACGCTGTACAAATGTACATTACGCTGTACAAATGTACCCGACGCTGTACAAATGTACCTGACGCTGTACAAATGTACCTGACGCTGTGCAAATGTACATTACGCTGTACAAATGTACATTACGCTGTATAATTATACCGGACGCTGTACAAATGTACATTACGCTGTACAAATGTACATTACGCTGTACAAATGTACCTGACGCTGTACAAATGTACCTGACGCTGTACAAATGTACATTACGCTGTACAAATGTACCTGACGCTATGCAAATGTACCTGACGCTGTACAAATGTACATTACGCTGTACAAATGTACCTGACGCTGTACAAATGTACATTACGCTGTACAAATGTACCTGACGCTGTACAAATGTAAATTACGCTGTACAAATGTACATTACGCTGTACAAATGTACATTACGCTGTACAAATGTACCTGACGCTGTACAAATGTACCTGACGCTGTACAAATGTACATTACGCTGTACAAATGTACAATACGCTGTACAAATGTACCTGACGCTGTACAAATGTACATTACGCTGTACAAATGTACATTACGCTTTTCAAATGTACCTGACGCTGTCTGCTAGTGGAGGTTGCTGTCACAAATCTGTAACCGTCTGTTGTTTGTTAGTTTGGCAATGTTGTTTTACGTCGCACACAGAAATATTCCAGGTATAATGACGGGGCTTGTAAGTAATCAAGTTTGCAGCAGGCAACCCAGTGATTAATATCATGAGTACGAGTGCGCACCCTCTCATCACCCCTCTGGATCCGCCCCTGCTGCACAATAAGGACAAGCTGACATACGTAAACTAACTCAGCGAGCCTGACCTCGATCCCGTCTACCGCCTCATATAGAATCTCTGTCGTTCCAGTTTAACGTTGCCTGACGAGCCTGTGTCCACCTTGTAATCTATATATTGTGTGTGCACCGGTACATGAATGTAATGGAAGAAGCACGTTTTTCAGGGCGATATAGCGATGGCATAACAGCACATCCACCACAGAAACCCACCACAGAAACAGAAACCAAGAGTACGACCACTCGACATACGGCAATACGTTTTTTGCCGTGAGTGAGTGAGTTGGGTTGTAGCAATATCCTAGTAATATATATCACGGTGGGAGACACCAGAAATGTGCTTCACACAACTGTACCCATGTGGGGAATCGAATCCGGGCCTGCGGCGTGACGAGCGAACGCTTTAACCACTAGGCTATCCCACTGCTCCGCTAGTAGTATATACAATGATAGTCCTGGACCAAGTCCAACAAAAGCCTCTGCAAAGCCTTATTTCCCAAATAAGGCTTTTGTCGGGCCCTTAGCTCTTGCTACCATTGTATCTACTACTTTTGAGCCCCCGTTGATTTCCCGCCCACTCGTGGCACTATTGTGCCGCTGTGCCACGTTGGCAGGAGGTAACATTGTGTCGTACGGTATGATCAATAATTCCTCTCTAACGAGCCCTCTCCCTGGCCCATCTCTCAAGTAGTACAAGTTCGGCTCGTCGGCTTTGATGTCTACTTTATCTATGTTGTAAGTTTTGACTGACCATATAGGATCGGTGGCTCGCTTACGGCTCCCCCGGCTGGTATAGGTGCCTCACTAGTGCCCTATCTGGTATCTGTTTCTCCTTCCCACGCAATGGAGCAGCCGACTCTGCTACTATTGATTTTAGTTTGATAGTGTCTGCCGGTTTCTTGCTGGTGAGACGGGTGGCTTCATGGTTGATTGTCGACACCACCTTAGGTAGCCGCGCGACCCATTGAGTCGATCGCTTCCCAGGGTTGGCCATCTCTCTCGCATACTGATGTCCGAATAAGCGCTCAGCCAAAGTCCTATTGAATCTCTCAACTATGGCTTGGCTGCGATGGGCTCCGGCCATGCCACGCCTGACCTTTGTATCGTGTTTATCCAGCAGTTGTGACACGACACCCATGAACTCCTGCCCGGGGTCAACTTGCAGCTCTGTTGGCCACGTCAGCGGACTGCGTTTGTATATGCGTTCGAATCCGCGGGCTACCTGGGCCGAATCTTTCGTGGTTAAGGGTTCGGCTTCCTTGTAGCGACTGGCAACGTCCACAACGGTCAGGGCATACTTGTACCTCTTGTCATGGGGTAGGAACAGGAGGTCGGCCTGGTGAAAGCTATTGGGTATGTTAATACCGAACTTCCTTCTAGGTACGTAGCGTGGTGCCGGTAAATAGATCTGCCACAGGGCTTGTTTTTCAAGCCACGCTTTGGCCTCCTCCGGGGGTACTCGCGCCATTTTAGCCAGCTTATGTACGGCGCTAACTCCTTTCCAGTACCCACGCGGGCTGTAGTAAATAGCCTCAAACTTTCTTTGGTTCCGTGACATGTCACCTATATACACCTATGTTCTTGGTTCAATTTTCTCATGCCCGTACGCGTACGTGTTTATCCCATCAATAGCTATCCAACGTTTAGTGTCCATCGGCGACAGGGACGTCTTGTTTATAGTCAGTCCGTATATCCTATGCCCATCACTTCTAAGCGTGTTCATTTTATGTCTAAAGGTACGGGTCTTGAACAGGGCTTCCTTGAATCTGGCGTGTTTGATGTGTTGTTTCACCACGTACTTCTTAACACCCTTCGCCTTCCGGATCTCACCATTGTCGGCCTTCAGGATGGAGTACATCTTAGGCCTCAAACCTATGTACTCGGCTATGGGCGTGCCAGCACACTCGTCCTTCATCTTACCTAGGACCTTTTTATTTACCGTGCTGTGTATGGCATGGTCCTTGGGGTAGTCACTGGTGTCATACAAATCGAGGCGTTTTTCATGTCCTCGTACACGTCCTCGGTTCGAATCTCCATCAGCAGGGAATCCGTGTCAGTGTACAGCACTTCACACCTGTCGTCGTACTGTTTCTTCAGCTCGTTGTAGTAAAAGTCGTACATCAGGTGTTTGGATAAATCGAGGATGCTCATCCCCACGTAAACAGGCCGGTTGAATTTTATGTGGCTTTTCTTCATGTGTAGGGCAACCAGGTCGTCGGTGAATATCTTGCTACGGTTGAATGCCGGACTGGCTATCAGTCTCCTGAGCTTGTCTTCCTCATTCGACCGAACCAGCTTCACGGTCACGCGTTTCCTCAGGTTCTCCATAGTCTTACCAAACACCGAGTTGTTCATGAGCTTGTAGAGATTTTTCTCAAAGTCACTGGTGGCAAGCTTTCGGAGGTCTGTGTTCATTCTGATGTATGGTTCCATCCAGGGGCTCTGGTTGAACACGAGCACCCTGTGTATTTTGGTCAGCCTCATACCCAACGACAGGTACAGCTGTAGGTTGCGATAGTGAACGATGTACTTGGTCTTATTCATTAAGTTGGGCACGAGTTTTTCAACGTCTGCCACCCGCCCACCTAACAAGTTATGTTGGTACTCAGACATCCAGTCTGGGTTAACCCTCATACGTTCGGGGGCCAGGGGGTAGCTGTTGTGTGATGTGTGTAATGCCTTGGGGTATTCCAAGTCAACCTCGAGGATATAACCTTTGTTCGAATCGTCCGCGATGCTCATAACATCGACCTCGTGCGATGCCCATTCGAATCCCCCTGTGGGTAGATACTGGCTCATGGCCCAACCGTACAGGTTGTTGGCGTCGAGGTAGAGAATATGATTGGTTGGCTTGCTCGGGTCGTAGCCCTTCACGTATTGATTATTTGCTTTCGCGTATCGTTTGGTTGCCATGGAAATCCCACCTCGCAAGCCTTTCTCAATGAATAGGTGCATGTCGTAATCTGTGAGCAATTCCAACTTAACTCCGGTCTTTTTCAGCAAGGCATCCCACGACAGACCTGGGCTGGTGTAGTACCATGCGGGGTCGAGTTTATACTGCTTGAAACATGTCCGCCTAAACGTCTCAAACACGTCGGCTAACAGCAGTACATCTGTCCTCAAGTACAGGTCGTGATAGTCACCCAGATTCTTACAGCCCAGTTTATTCCATACGTTAATAGCGTGCGAGTAATCGTCTTGGGATATTGCCGAGTCGGTCAGGTTGCTGTAAAATTCTCTGATGGGGGGGTAGTCTGGTCTCGGCGAACTTGGCCCAGCCATCCATGTACTCATAGGGGTACACACCCTTCCTCATCAGCAGGGGTCTAGTCTCGGCGTCGGTGTATCGATCGGTGATGGGGAAGGTATCGTTGGCCTTGACAAGACTGTCGAGTGACGACAGGAGGAACTGAACCGAGTCGATGAACCTCAGGCCATTCAAGCTGAAGGAGATGTATCTCTCCATGTTGTTGGGGATGCACGTCAGGTTGCCGTCAACCCTCGCGATGGCCTGCATGATCAAGTGAGAGTCGTACCCTCTCAAGTTGTGAAAGACCACGGGGATGTTTATTGTCTTGGGGTTGATTCTAAGCTTGAGGTTACACGCGCTGTGAGCGGCGCCTCTATACTTACCGGTGACGTGGCAGTGATCTCTCACCGAATCACCGTTCAGTGGTGAGTCACACACGTGGCAGTTAGTGCTACAGGCGTGAGCTAGCCGGTCGGCTTTGGTCATACGCATGGGAGCGACTGTATACAGTGCATTCCTAATAATTTTTTCTTCCTCCTGCAAACACTTTAGAAACTTTTCAGCCGCGTCGGGACCCCTGTACACTACCGGAGCTTTCGTTTTCCCATCACAACGGACGACAACGTATCCAAACCCACAGGCCTCATGCTCTTGTGTTTTCTGTGTGAAGCTCTCTCGCCTGTGGGGTACCCCGGCAACCTCAACTGGTTTGACCAAGGCTTCAAAGTCGGCGTATAGATGATATAAGGCACAGACATTTGGTTCTTGTGGTTGTCGAATTTTAGGATATTGTCACCTTCCTTAGGCATGTCAACTCGTATGGCCGTCTGCCCCACACCTTGGCAATCCTCCCGGTGGGATTCTAATAAATCAGCTCGGCTGAAACCGTGCAGGCATCGCACACAAAAGTGTTTTTTTACCAACGTGTTTCGACTGGTCGTGCAACAGCCTGCTGAGATGTTTTATCCGCATGTAGTGATACTTTTCACCTCGCTGGGTCATGAATATATTGGTAACGTGGCGACCCTCCTCCCCCAACACTGGGCTGACCCTGTGCACTATTGTTGTGTTACCTTCGTGCCCAAAGACGTTTATGGCTATATTATTCTGTTTTTCTACTTTGGTGATCTGGGATATGGGGGTTGGTTCATCTATACCATCCCAGTTGAGCCCATCGTCTTGGGGATAGCTAGAAAGCCTGTCTGAATGAGTGTCAACTGGATACAAGTCTGCCCTGATAGCTACCCTCAGGCAATCGTCTCCTCTATTCTTGACGTTGACCATGGCATGTTTTTTCTTATAGTAGGGGGGGCAAGTCTAGGTATGACCCGCCTCTGAACGGCACGTAGTTAGCTATGTCTAGATAGACATTATCGATTTTATCAACAACCCACCCGGACCCCATGTGTGTGTAGCGTTCTAGGTATTCTCGTATCTGCTGAAAACTGGTATCGATTGATGCGTCTATGGTCTCTGTATGCGTGACGATTTCTTGTTTACCTCGGAAGTAAGGCTGAACGTACTCAGTGACCCCAGCCCCCCGCCTGCTTATCGAGTGACATTTTCACTGTGATCTGAAACTTTATACTTCCCAGATTGTTTAGTTCCTGGTTGACTTTATCAGCTATCAGAGGCTTGATATCTGTGATGTCTATGTTCCTATCAACATGCATGCGCCAGCCTCTCAAATAGTTGCCTACAGCGCGCTCAGTGGGTATGAACTGTAGGTCAATAGCTCTATTCTGCCGTAATAGTTCTACAAGCTGTGGTTTCCTCATACGGGAATATCCGCCTAACCCCAAATTGCGTACCTCGGCTTTTAATTGTTTTACAGTGGGAGGTTTTGCTACGGGGTCATGTGATAACAATGCGACTAACCCGGCTCTCCCCAGGTGGGAATAACCCGTGAACCCAAGCTCTTTTGCTTGGACTTTTAATTGTTTTACCGTAGGAGGGGCTTGTATGTTAAGTAATCTCAACAATGCTGGTTTGGTCATTCGAGAATAACCAATTACACCACGGTGCCTGGCGATCTGCTTGAGCTCACGAATAGTAGTCATAGTTGCGTACACACCTAGGTATATCAATCTCTAATTGGACCGCCGGCAAGGGAGGTAACTCCTCCAACCTTGATAAAAATATAGTGAGGCGCTTTAGTAAATATCTAGATACACCTTATCGATTATTCCCTCGACCCACCCGGAACATGCGCAGCATAGTAGGGTGTTTTGTATTACTTGCAACGAGTCGTCAACAAGTATATCTATCTCCCCATGCACATCTACTCGCCCCCCCATCAAAGTAATTCCAAGTGTGCCCAGCCCACGGCACATCAAACCCTACTTTCACCATGATTGTAAACGAGCACCCCTTATATAGTTCGCTAACAATCATGGGTTTGAGGACACTGATATCTATACTTTTCCCCACATCCATCTGCCAGCTTCTCAGGCAACTTTCCCTGGGCTCAATTTCCACAAACATAGTTATACCTAGGTGTTCACAGTCTCTAATTGGGGACTTATCCTGAGAAGTCGCCTACGTTCTTTTATGTAGGCCTTTTTATTCTCGTAGATGAGATGATGTCTGACTACGTTTGCTCCGTGAGCTTTGCATAGGCAGTAGTGCCCTTTAACCCCTATACCACACACAGAACACGTGTAGTTAGGGCTTCCCATGTGGAAACAACAGTACCCCTCAGTCCTGCATCTCCTACCACAGGCTTCTTTCTTCCCCATAAGTATGTATTCGCATCGGTACGGAGCAGGTCTCATCTTTAGCGTACTTATATGAGTACTTAGTCTAATTGTTTTGCAACCAACGCAGTCGCTGCTATACCCAGCGCGATGAAGACCAGTTCACGGTCCATTTGCCCCTTGGATGGTGTGTAGTACTGAGCGAGTGTGGGTTTATTGAGTGGTTCCAGCTGTTTACCTGTTAGTAGGTAGTATTCTCTCGCTGCGTCGTCGACATCGTGGAATGTTTTAACGGCATGGTTCTCACGCCTGAGTTGTTCGTTAATGTAATCGATCCTCTGAACACGTTTTTTCGCGTACTCGGATTGTGCCGATTGTAATTTCTCAATAGCAAGGTCGTGCCTCTTACGCTCTGCTTGTATCTCAGCCGCGTGTGACTCTCGTAGTTTCGAGAAGAGGAAATTACTCCCGGAAAATGCCAGGGCATTTACTAACGCCCCACCGACCATCATGGCGATCGTAGCCATCCTATATTTACTTCATAATATTTTCAGGTAGTATCCCTTGTTTTACTAGGATGTCCTTTGTGGCCATCGCCATACCAAGGTTCATTATGAGCATACCCATATCCTGCAGGTTGAAATCTAGCTTGATAGTCGGTTGTTTAAGCACCATTTTGGTCAACCGAGCGTACCCTACGGCTAGACTGGCGACCACGGTGGCGTGGTATGCGTCGTTGACGAACGTTTTCCCCTCAGACATTATGTATATGATATAAAAATATATATTTTATTGCATGATATGTGGGTTGACCTCTAATTGCGGGGGTTTCTCCCTGGGAGGTTGTTTGTTATATAACCATGAGATAGCCACGGCAGCAGTTACGCCTGCAACCAACAAGAGTCGATTCGGGTTCACCGTGATACTTTTATGTTGGTTACACCACCTTTTTACCGGCAGCTACTCGTAGGGTTGGGGTGGGTTCACCTCGGGAGGGTTCACCTCCAGTTGGGGTTTCCCCAAAGTGGGGGTCTCCTCCCTGGTGGTCTCCTGTGCAGTATCCATCTATACTATTATTATTATTTTTCCCCTCCTTAAATTGGCAATGCTTTGCCGTCATAATCGCCGCCGTCACCGGGGCTAACAACATACCGTATTTGTGGTACAGCACGCAGCTGATAGAGCTCAAGGTGTGTTCAATAAAAGGGTCTTTCTCAAGGTCTTCTCACAGGTAAAGTCGGCGTTCCTGGGGGATGGGAAGAAAGTACGACGCTATACCAGTGTATATCTATAGTTTTCGTCATCTCTGCCCCGAGTCTAGACTCGTATCTAGCGTACAGCTTATCGATTTCTTCGGCTGACATTTTATGAATTTTATCGGGAGTGCAGTCTCCAAAGTAATGTTTGGCTTTGCCACCGACAGCCAACGCCACCAGTCTCTCTGGCTTGTCGTCACTCACCTGTGGTGATTGTGGCACCAACAGTTGTTCGAGCAGTTCATCACACTCCATCTTATAATGTAACAAGCAAGTTTTAGTTTTAACTATATAATATACGGTATAGAAGAAACACAGAGAAATGAAGGTTAAGTTGCATAACTATAACACTGACGAAGCATTTGCTAAGCATTGCTAAGCTTTGCTAAGCATTTGCTAAGCATTTGCTAAGCTTTGCTAAGCATTTGCTAAGCTTTGCTAAGCATTTGCTAAGCTTTGCTAAGCATTTGCTAAGCTAAAACACCCTATAGGCCACGGGTTGGTCGGTCTTGAGCACGAGCTTAGCGTGTTTAGTTTCAGCGAGCTGTTTGTTTACACGTTCCCGTTCTAATTTGCTCATCACATCGTTCTCTCTCAAACACTCCTCGAACGAATCCCTGTCCTTGCAGTGAAATAAGGCCACCCATCGCGTCTGCTCCCTGAGGTCTTTCAACACCGAGTTGAACTTCTGCGTTAGTACCCAGACGCTGTGCTTTGCGTGCCGGCCGGAGAAGGCCAGGTACGATAGCATGTCTCTCTTTTTTGTTATCTCACGATTAGCGCTGCAGTCGTCCAGTATGAACAGCGTCGACTCCCCTTTAAATTTCCCGTGATAAGCTTTCAACCAGTCCTGCAGACGTGTCCCCGGGTCGACTCTGTGTACGTCCGGGTCCGTCATCACCCAAGGTCTTTCCGTGTACGTTTTATTCATTTGCAGAGTAGGGCACATGATAACGATGTTGTCGAACACATCCCTGTAGTACCCCTCCAACATATCCAACACGAAAACAGTCTTCCCACAGCCTGTCTGCCCGCACACTATGGCTCAGTGTGGGTCGCGGGGCAAATCAGTAGGCAGTGGCCTGCCGCCATCAGTAGATGGCTTGCACGAATCTCCCATTGTCTATATTAAGTTGCGCCTCCATAATCACGTACAGATATAATTTCAACTTGCCCGCGGGTTGAGCCTTCTTGGTGATCGGGATGGTTATCCCCTTCGCTGCCGTTGTCTATGCGGCGACCGCTACCGTGCAGTTTATCGTCATCCGTGGATCGCATGTCCAACCATAGCGCGTACTTGGTGGTCAGGTATTCACCGATCTGCACGGCGGATAGGTCCAGGTCTTTGGTTATGTATGGGTGTTGTTTGATAGCCGGTAGCTTTTTTATCTCATCCCACTGCTGGTATGCCTTCATACCATGACTGAACAGCTGGTTGGGCACGCCCTCGATGGTCACTTCCACCTTTTCAATCTTGGGGTTGAAAAACTTCTCGCTGTCCCTTCGGAACGGCTCATAATCCTCCACGGGGACGACCAGGATGCCTTTCATCGATCGCGCCGGCACGTTTAGGTTTATGTTCCACACAGTGTCGCTCTTATCCCGCACGACAGATCTATGCCTCAGTATGCGATTGTACAGGATGGCCACCTTCCCAGAGTACTGGCTTCGAACCTGCCTGGCCAGCTCTGGGCTAGTGACCATGTCGAACTCCAGAGAGATGTTGTCTATGGCGTAACTGGCCTCATCACCGTTCCGCGTACGCACTACTTTGCTGTAGTCGTTAAACGTGAGCTCGTATTCAAGCCTTTCACCCAGCGCGGCCTTTCGACCCAACTTTGGGTCCGCCGTGGCTATGACTATTTCGTTGTTGTAGCCCACCACTTTTTTTACCCTCAGTTGCATATCGCTTGGAGCCATGTACAGTCCCACGTCGAAGACGTAGTCGACTTTCGACCTGGCGTATTCCAACACGTCTTGGTAGCGTTTGATGGCACTCGGGAGATCAACTGGAGAATTGATAGCATCCTCAACATTAACAACGAGCTGTTTCTGAGCGTCGTAAGCAGTCCCCTTACTGAGGATGTTGGAACGCGTTTGCGTCTGCGCACCCAACAGCGCCCACACGTACGTTCGAATCGAGTCGTTCAACCTGGTGACACCGGCACGAGTAAACCCTTTCGACGGGTCCAGCATGAACATTTTCCAACTGTCTGCCGTTGACTGCTCCACTTTCTGGACGGTGAAAGCAACACCACCTTTAAAGTTCATACGGTCATCCCTCCATTCATTACTCAACAAAGCAAAGTCCTGGCGTAGTACATCTCGTTTCAGTAAATCATCACTGACTTCTTTCACGGGTCGCCCCCCCATTATATGGAATACCCAACCCGTGGTTGGGCCCCGGCAAACGCCAATCCGTCTTCGGGTTTAGTTCGAATTCGTTACAAATACGTTCGTAGGCCCGTCTATCGTACTGGTTGTTTACTGTGTCCCACGCCTTGTCCTGTGGGAGCGGGTCGCTGATCTCTTTGAGGATACGTCTGACCTGGTAGTACACGTGAAACATAAACACAGACTGACTCAGCTGTCCACGCCGAGTGTCGGTCAATGCCACACCACAACCCGTTGTAGCGCACCACACGGCGAAGTTGAGTTGATTCTGCCAGAACTGCATCGGGTTGTTGAACCAAGCGTGGACTGCCTTGACGTTAGTCACAGAAAGCTTATACCGGCCGAACACATCTATAAACTGGGTGTCGAAAAACATCCCATCAGCGACCACAATCTTCATGTGGGGGGAAATCTATGTCTAGTTTAGGGTAAGACACTCCTTGGGAGTACATTTTAAAACAATTATATAATGAGCATATATACTCTAACATGCACCTAACACTTCCAGGAATAACGAGCGGCGAGGCCGTTCAGCTGACGCACGTGATCGACAACACGTCGGGTCAACTCGAAGTCGCACTGTGCGATATCACCTACCTACCGCGATGGACTAACATCAACACCAGCAACAATAAGCTGTTCGTCAGTGGAACTCGCAGCCAGATAACTGACGGCTACTACAGCGTGTGCTCACCCCTTGGAGCCAAACTCAAGATGAACGACTCAAACGGCACAGTGGTGTTAATCAACAGCGGAAGAAACTCCTTGAGACTCGGTCGACCATTGGCGAGGACACTAGGTATGCCGCCTGACGAGATAAAACCAGCAACTACCATCACAGGCACGAAGTTACCCGACCTAGTACCGTACCGAGAGCTGTGCATTCATCTCGGCCAGGTGAGCACAACGGACAACATTCAAGGTGGGCACCCTTCCACGATACTGAGAGCAGTACCGGTGAAAACGGAGAAATACAATGACGGTAGAACCGAGTCGTTTTCACCGCGGCAGTATAAGAGGTTAACCCAGGGCAACATCCCTGAGCTGATAATATCGGTGTTAGATATAAATCATAATCCCGTGAATATAGGATACCTCAGCATAACGCTGCACACAAAATGACCAGCGCACAAGGCCCCGGAACGAAGTTGAAAAAATGCATCAATGTGGGGATCTCCGACCTCGGGGACACACGCGGATTCGACGACCCCGGAGTAGATGGTAAATTGTACGCCTTGCAACTGAAAAACAACATTTACAAAGGCGTTGAAGTCCCCTCCATCGGTGGTACTAACAACCTAAGTGATATAGTAGATACCTCAACAGCGGCCGTCAACACTCGGTACACCCTAGTCAACACCGGTGATGATAAATGGATAATATACCCATCGTTCGGAGGCAAACTGTTCGACTTAGACGATGTTGAGAGCAGCGTGACGACCATCACCAAAAATAAGCAGTATTCCCTCGTCTTCACCGACGATGACAAGTGGGTGTTGTTACCCGCTAAAGGAGACTGGTTTCTCAATATAAAGCTCGGCTCCCCCTACGTGTTCACGGAGAACAGAGACAACTACCTAAACAAAGTCGTGAACAACGGAACACTGCTGGTGGCTTACGTCCCGGCTCAGAGGCGTAGCGTAATCATCAGCCCAGTCGCCAGTATGGCAGCCCACATGCTATCGAGTAAACCGGGAGTGCAAGACGTGACATTGCAGTTGGTATCTGAATTCGAAGGCGTGGTCAACATCCTGACGAGCCTACCGGATAACGCCACTCTGATCATCAAAGTCTACCTAGGGGAACCATTGCGGGATGATGTCGAAATCGTGAAGGGGATCAAACTCTGGTGGGCTAAATGACACCAGCATCACGTTTGCACCGTTTACGTGCGGGTGGGTGTCGACTCCAAAACCAGTGTGCAGGGCGTCACCGTGATCGTGGAAGACACGATATCACTAACCAAGATCTTCCTACCCGACAACATACACTTCATGGGGGTGAAGTGCACCCCTGAACTATTATCAGAAAACCAGTTGGAAACTATATCGTAATAGTATTATAGCAATGACTAGACATCGGCCCAGTGCTACGCTAAACGACCTAGGGACACGGAGGGGTTTGATCAACCTGGTGAGGAAGACACCTTATACATCCTGCACTTGAAAGACAACGTGTATAGGCGGGTGTCGTTATCAGATTTTAAAGAGCCTGAATGGTTGATCAACTTAACCCTCACCTCACCTTATATCTCCTTGAAACAAAATAATACTATCTCCGAGATTAGGAACACCGGCTTCACCCTCACATCTGTCATTCCAACTCATGGAGAGGTGCTAATTACCCCAACACCACAATACCCGGGCAACCTGTTAATTTCACCCGTGGAGACAGAGTTGAGGTCCGGTACCGAATTATTTATAGAACCAGGCTCCACACTCATCATAGAAGTCCTGCTAAAGAACACTGCTAATGGGTCAGGCCTGCGCCTTTTACCTGGGGTGACAGTACATTGGGCTGGCGTATTAGGCCCCATACGTTGCCGTATCCTCATACAATTGGGGGACCAAGGGAGATTACTGCCCCCCTCGATAGACCTGTCGGGGGTTAGTATAGCCCAAAAGTGGCCTATTAGCGTTTCCCGTATCTTCGTACACCCGAATCTAAACCTTTTTAGCCTCAAGTACGTTGACCGACTATTAACAAAAGCCCAATTAAAAAATATCTGGTAAGATATATTATATGCACACAGGATGGGGCTATACCCAGTCGTAGAGGAAGTTGCGAAGACCCTGGAAACCGTAGACGGGTTCCGCTTGAGACAGTTATGTGATGTAAAACACCAACTAGAACAAGACCACGACACGCGGAAAGCACTATATAAGAAGTACCATAGAGCTTTCAATGCCGTGGATGCGACTGATACTGCCCTTATGGCAACCAGCATGGGACTAGGGGCGGCAGGTGTTGGGTTGTTAGCTACCATCGTGGCTGCACCTATAGTTCTAGGCATTGAAATAACAGCTGGGGTGGCAGGGGTGTTAGGGTTGGTGCTTAAGTTTGCATCACGCAGACTGCATCGTAAGGCAATGAAACACGATGAGATCAGGGTTCTGGCCGAAGCAAAGCTGAACACGGTAAGTCACTGACAGTAAGATCTCAGAGGAGGAGTTTCGTTCAATCCTCTCTGAACTCACAAAATATAACAAAATGAAACAAGAGATTCGATCCAAGTCTCGTAAGTCTGCTATCAGCGAGGACGAGAAAAAAAAGTACATAGAACAGGGGGTACAAAAAGCCCGGCAAGCCTTTATTACAAACACCAAAGAGATCATAGGTGATTCACGTTAAACTGTTTCATCGAGGTCAACGTGACATAGAGGCACTCGGAGGTATTATAGACGGAGCCCAGCTTTGGATGATGCAATCCCAGGATAGACCCGTTAAACCGAGATACGTCAGTTAAGTCCCCGGTAGCTCAGCCGGTTGAGTGGCGAGGCCTATTATAGTTTGCGTGTGGAGTTCGTATCCCGCTGGTGTCTCAACTTTTTATAGGTATATTCGCGGTCGGGAAATCAACGGGGGCTCAAAAGTAGTAGATACAATGGTAGCAAGAGCTAAGGGCCCGACAAAAGCCTTATTTGGGAAATAAGGCTTTGCAGAGGCTTTTGTTGGACTTGGTCCAGGACTATCATTGTATATACTACTCCGCTTACTGCTGTGGAATCCGTTGGCAACACACAAGGGTTACGGCCTGAATGTGATGGGATCCCACATACAGTTACGAATGTAACTTTAATCGACATTATAGAAAATATTTCAAGACACTCTTGCTGAAATAGTCGATTGTACGATTCCTTTTGTCTCATAAGAATGTGTTTATGAACGGTCAAAGAGCTACAAATCTCGGTCACTAACAAAGCATGAAGACTAATCTTTACACAGGTTGTCAGACCGTTCCGATATATCACAGTTCTACTTCATTCACTTCATTCACTAGTCAATAATCACTAAAATTTCTGCTTACCCTTAACAGCAAGGAAGAGCAGCGCGATGCACAAACCTGTCATGTCCATGGCTTCCAAATCAAGTAAATACGGCTGAGCTGGATCTAAATTAGTAGTTGGATTTCCAAAACGTCACGGTCAGATGCCACCAAGCACTTAGTGTCAGCGTGTTGTGGGATATGAATTACACACTCCAGCAGAACAGACATTTCTAGTCACCGTTTATACGGATATGAACCCAGTGACGTATTTCTCTATGAATTTTTCCACGTCAGGCAATGATCAAATTCATGATGTTTATTACAAATATCGGATAAGATTATTCAAGCCAAGGCTAAAATGGGACAAAAGGATTAACAGATTTCCTTAACCCTTATTACTTTAAGGGATATATATTGAATATAAACTTCTTACCAGATGTTAAATGTGCATAAAGAGTATACTTATTTACACCCAAGAAAAAGTCATCAGTCATTTTTGTTATCTAAAAGCACCAAATAACTGTACTGATCCCACAACCTGCGCGTATACATATGGTTATCGGGCTGTGACGTCACAGTGCCGTTTCCCGTTGTTGACACTTTATTCATCTACATAACAATCGAGTGATATTTCCGTTTTCTCGATGTGTAGCATATTTTAAACGGGATGATGTGTCCATCCAAAATAGGTCCACAGTATCATTTCTTCAAAATTCCAAGCGTAAGGACTGATTTAGCGATCAGGGAATTTCGGATACAGCATTAATGGTATACATATAAAATGATAAATATTCAACCACTTTACATACACCCTTTCGAAACTAAAGTCAGCAGAAATCATATGAATGAAGATGTGTTAGACATCGATAAAACAACGTAGTGTCAAGTGCAGATAATCAGCTTCAATTTACATTTCAATAATAATTGTGCATTATATTATCCAGCAACTCCGTGTATGTACATTCACATCGTACAAATGTTAAACATTGTAATTATCAATGTACATTTTGTTTAATATGGTAACTTTCTATATAAGAAATATTGTATATAAATATACATTTTTGTAATATAAACTATTGTGTGTATGTTTGCATGTATTTAAATATGTATAACATATATAACATATGTTCATGTTCATATAACATACATGTGTAAAAGTATATTATTTCAATATATATATGTATATATATATATACCCACGGTGAGCGGTGGATTCTCTTTTTGCCTGCACTTTAATTGGCTTTAAGTTGATTAGGATTAACAGTCCAGTGCCTGCACAATTATAGCCCTTTCAAGTAAGTGGAGTTCACTACTGCCACGTTGAAGAAAGAATTGACCTTGAGAAACATAGACTCTTAACTGGTACCATCTCACCACTTGTTTATGGTGATGCCGTTTCTCATCCGGTGGGATTGTGAATGTGAATGTGATTGTTATGTCATGTCAGTGAGTGAATGAGTGAATGAGTTAAGATTTATAGTCACATCGGCAATATTTCAGCCATATCATGACTTTAAAAGTTATAAACTAATAATAAATGGAATTAAATTACATAAACCTGTCGACGAAGGACAGTGATATTATGTCATACGAAACAAATTATGCAATTAAATGTATTTATGTATCATGCACAGTGCACATGATGGTGTGACAAATTTAACGCTTATTTCGTGTATTTGCTGATTTAATAATTCATAATATTTGTCAGATAATTCATTTTCGTATATTTGTATATGTGCAATACTGTGCATGCATATTATGTTACATGCAATATTAGTAAAATATAAAATGTCACCATATTTTGAAATGACTCAAATTCGTAAATTTGCGGGTGCAAAATGCAATAAACAAAACGTGATCAATTTTAATGTTTACCAGCAAGTGCTGGCATACTTGCATTTCTACTACAAACTATAGCTTTAATCCCCATTGTTGTAAGGATTAGTACGGTCCAGTAATTTTAATCCCTAAACAATACGTGCAGGCAAAAAGAGAACACCCCCTCAGGACGTCGACCTTTGGTCAAATCATCATGGATGAGTGAAGAAAAAAAGTCGACGCCCTGGGCGTTTCGACATTTTAGCAATTAACATTGGATTATAGAGACAATGACGGATCTACGTGTTAGAAGAGGAGAATCCGGATTATGCGGATGAGAGCACACCTAATATGTGTATAAAGATAGTGTTGTATTTCAATCTCAGTTCACCGAGTATATATACAATGTACATTATAATATAGATCATAAAATAAAATACATAGTAGTACAAAATACATATACATGTATACAAGTACATATTTATTATTAATATTTATTATAGATGTAAAAAGATGAGACGCTGAATCAGCAAATTGCCTAGTTAACAGTTAACATTCCAATTTTGAGATTGTGTCTGAGTTCTTGAAGTCGACGTTCCTGGTCTCTGTGTCATGGATTGCCTATGGCCTCCGGCATATTGTACCAACTTGTGTTAAGTGTCGGCCTGCTCCCAGATCGTTTCAAAAATGTTGGGTCCGACTTGCTAGAAAGGGCTGAAACCGAGAAATTAACCCGATTGTCGGCCTGGCGATACCCCCATTTCTGATGCATCGATACATTCGCGTATCGCGACACCCCTAGTGTATAGTGCAGGGTCAAAATAATATACAAACATAATTATGACATGTGTGAGTGAGTTTAGTTTCTACGCCGCACTCAGCAATATTCCAGCTATTTGACAGCAGTCTGTAAATAATCGAGTCTGATCAACAGTATGAGCATCGCTCTCTGCTCTCTTGGGATACCAAGTCAACCAAGTCAGCGAGCTGACCACCCGATGAATATGATATGGCAATATCAGGATTAACAATCACAGGGGTGCTGCGATACTGTTTTCCATGTGTATAGCTAATTTCACTTGTAATCATTATAAAATACACTTTGACAATGTTTGTTGTTTCTCAGTACGAACCTATAAGCATGTATTAACAAATGACACTGAAATAATGATGATATCAGGTGTTCAGCGGACGTTTGCAAGTTTGATATACAACAACAACAGCAAGAACAACAACAACTAACAACCATAAAACTAGCAAAACAGTTATAATTAACCAGACCTAACCTGCAAGTGTGTAAAACAATACCACCATTCGTGTCCGTTTCTTTTTGAACCACTGTTAAGTTTCAGAAAATATGTTGCATAGAAAAAAACTCCTTTCGAACTGAAAAGAAGGCCCAGTGAAATGGGAGATCCAGACTTGCTTCATTCATGACTATAACATTACAGGCTGGGCGGAAGGGAACATATACTGACAGAAACAAATAAAGGAACACAGGAAAATTCAAGTGTTCCTTTGATGTTTTCCAGTTTTCATCACCAGCTTTGAATAGCGCTGTGGGGGAGCATCTGGGAATATATAAAGGAACACTGTCATGAAGTGGTGTTCTCTTATTTGTTTCCCTCAGTATATCATATAACAGGGACAAAGAGACAGACGAGGCCATGTCTCGCGTTTCCTATCGTCGCAAACTCAACTCAGTTGAAACTCAAAACCCTAATCAGCTGGCAGAGCAGTGACTTGGCGTTTTCAACAAAGCATGTTTTTGTGTCAGCGACTATGGTGACATGAACTGGAATCAAAAGAAAAACTAGAGCGCAGTATCCCATTCCGTGCTTGAACGCGGTTAACTGGTTGCACAATACCCGGATCTCAATAGAGACAACACTAGGGTAGACGACCCTCACGCCGAGGAGGGGGAGGGAGTTAGAAGGTTGCTGGGTGGGGGGCGGGTGGGGGATAAATTGAAATTTATGTTGAGCTCACCATAGTTAGACATTCTACACTTCTGCCCGCATTTGGTTGGATGTAATCGTATTTATTTCGTTCATTCGTTTCGGGTGAGTATAAATCCTACTTTCATTGTAAGAATTTGAAAACTGATTTGTTCAGACGTTCATACACGCTACAATTGGGTTTAACAGGAATTCGTCCATTTTACTTCGGATGTTCATCATGGGGCCAGTGTCACCTAAGGGGGTTTGTTAGTGGGATTTAACGCTCGTTTGAACAATATTCCAGTTATATTACTGCGTGTCTGCTTGATTTTGGAGGAACACCCGAAGTAATGCAGGTTTCAACAGTTTGCCATTTGGGGAAAACAACAAGCTCAGATATGACGCTCGCAGACCAAGACACGCAAAGGGAAGAAGCGGAATTCGAACCCCCGGTCAAAGGTTCCGTGCAAAGAGAATTATGGCACGTTAGATCATGTTCATCCTCTGTAATCAGGGGCGGTGGGGGTAGCCTAGTGGTTAAAGCGTTCGCTCGTCACACCGATGACCCGGGTTCGATGCTCCACACGGGAACAATGTGTGAAGCCCATTTTCTCCGTCGTGATATTGCTTGGATATTGCTGAAAGTGACGAAAAACCATACAACCTTGACTAATAATCCAAATAAAATCCTCTCCCTCCAAATACTTTGAAAAAAGCAATCACACGAAAGTAGTAACTGTTTTATTTGCCTTAATTTCGAAGGAAAACATGAAGAGGCCACTTTACACTATATAAAAATGGCAAATATTTACATCCTACAATAATGTCTAACTACCCATTATTTGTAAAGTCTTTAGAATTTTACCCATTGACACAAAACCACTGTCATTTTTATTATTAACAGGTCGCCTTCATGTGATTAGAACAGTTGAGTGCGGTTTAAAACATCATTCATTCTCTGACTTGTCAGTTCACGTGGGAATGGCTCCGGCGTTTAAAACGTTATCATCCAGGTTCGAGATGGCAATAACGTACTTTGTATATATTAGAATGTATGATGTTATATCATTCTCTTGGGTTCATAATACGCACACCGCCACGCATAAGAAGGGGGCAAAAGAAGGTTGCAGACACCTAGCCTGGTTTTAGTTTGGCTAAATGTAACTAACACGCAGTGGTATTTGATGACAATGTATTTGATGCAGGCATAACAGTTTTGTTTCAACAACTGCTTTCGGCCTAGTGTCGTTTTTATGACATTTATAGAGTTTTGGTGAAAAAAAATCCAACATAGTTTTGAGTATTTTCTTTCTCCTGCGTTTCAACTTCAGTGTATTTGAGACATACATGTATGTGGAAGCTCAACGAAAATCTCTTGACCTCTAAGTGACCTTTAGCTGACTCACCTACTTTCCTATCGGTACTGTATACCTACAGACATGCATGCTTGTTAGATGTATCAGATATATATATTTCTGTTGGACACATTCACACGAGACATAACGGGACGTCTTTGACTGCCCTGCGAGTTTAGCCCACGAACGATCTACCTTGTCACACGAGGGTGCTGATAGCATCTCGAGCCGGCCTAATCCCAGACACCAGTCTGATTGTACTGATTAATCACCGCTAATTAAACAGTGTCAAACACAAGGACATCAGGAAAATAAACCGAGGTATTTTTGTTGGGTTAAAACGTAATGCACAGTAAACTACGATACAACGTACTGTTTTGGCGGTTTAGGACACCATGTATAATCAATTCACCTTTACTTTGTCGTGATTTTATGTTTTTATAGGCAGTTAATATTGCTGTGAGACAAACACACAGCAACTACACACCCTTCCCCTACCACCACCACCCCAAAAAACAACAACAAAAAAACAACAACCCAAAAACAACAACAACAACAAAACAAAACAAAACACGACTTATAACAACGTATTACCCTTAAGATAAGTTTGTCGAATTCTGATTGGTCAATAGCCAAAGCATACCAAACCATGTAGGATATTCTGTCTCACAGTCCCTGAACCACATTATTTTCCCTACTGCCAAGCCCTCCTTGTATTGCTAAAGCCTAAAAAGAAGCAAATCTAGAATTCCTCAGGTTCTGAATCTCTGGTCTCCCAGGGGCTCCTTTTCAATTTAAATGGGCTTGTTTGTTACTATCTAAATTATATATATTCAGAGACTAAGCATTACTCTACATGTAGGCGGATTTGCCAGGGTGTACGAACCGTGCACACCATCAAATCTGTCATGTGACACACTACACGGGTTGTACGAATGACCTTGACCTTAGATGGAATGTAGCTGCCAAACTAAGCCATGCCGAGTTATCTCCCTTCATGACCGTTCAGGATAAATCATGGCGGAACATTTTGCATCTCATTCATTCCCGATGATTAATGTTGTTGTTTAAAGATAGGCTAAATAAAAAGATCTTAAGGGTAATAAATTCGTCATGGTGTTTTGAAAGGGTGTACGGGACAGTAAAACCCTTGTAAATTCGGCTGCGCCTCAGTAAATACTGCATTTACAAGGGTCTTACAGTCCCGTACAACCTTTCAAAACACCGTGTAACTAACAGTACATTTAGCAGTCTTCGCGAAGTGTTTAAGTTTAAAGGAAGATTTTCTGTTCTGACACATGAAGAATGTATAAAGTTAATACGGTTGACAAGCTGATTTTTATTCGCAAAGAGAAAGCTGACCAGTAAATATATATATGGAGCTTTACAACCAGTTACATTTTGTTATTAATTATTTCTGTAACGGTAGCCTTCCGGATTAATGACGAAGTTTGGCTGTAAAACCGTCCGATCAGCTATTTAAAGCACAGTTGATGGTACGATTGCACTGTTAAAAGCATTTGTTTACAAATGACACTGAAATAGTGATGATATCAGGTATTCGCGAAAAGGCGAGCATATCCTGTCGCACCAGTGATACCCGTCCTAAACACACGCAAAGGTTAGTGAATCAGTCACCAAAAAATACGGTAACGAGAGGGGTGGGTTGGGTAGTTGTGTAGGTGAAAAGCGCGGGAGACGTTTGCAAGTTTGATTTAATCCAAGTACATACAAGATTTAAATGACCACCGCCATGAAGTAGTGTTCCCTTATTTGTTTCCCTCAGTATATTATGGAACAGGAACTGTGAGACAGACGAGACCATGTCCAGTGTTTCTTATCGTCTCAATCTTCAGCTGAAACTCAAAACCCTAATCAGAGGGCAAAGGGAGGTCTGTAGTCTATCTCACAGTCCCTGAACCACATTATTTCCCCTACTGAGCCCTCTCGTGTGCTAAAGTTGCGACCAGAACTAGGGGTTACTATCAAAATTATATATATTCAGAGACTAAGCCTTAGTCTAAGGTCTATGCGACCAGGACCAGAATAACTAATATGGAGAATTATACGTGTTACTTTTCTCAACTATGTATTTAATCGACAAACAATTATTAAGCGCAAAATCAGCTGCACAACTCGTGTCCTTTATTTTAACTACTAATTGCAAAAAATGCCAATGGCAGCGCTCCATAGTCGATGTCCGCCATAATAGCTAAATATAGCAGCGCAAAAAATGTAGAAACGTGAAACTGAAACGGAATAGAATTCATTTTCATGCGCTTTACTGTAATTACTCTACCAGTTTACCATAAGTGAGCGACCAATTAATGTTCCTGGTTGTGGATGCTGAATTTAGGTGTCAGGTGTTTTTCATTAATTTTTTATTCATAATGATTCATTCATTCCAAAGAAATGGTTACTGCTCAACTTGAAATATGACTTTCTTGCAATATCTAATGATATTTTAAAATATAGCTAATTATGTGTATGCCCACAAATAGAACCAGAAAATATATGATGTGAATGGTATTGGATTTTGATTTTATAGTTTAATAATTATGCTAATATGTGTAAAAATATAGTAAGTTGTATCTAAATATGGGCAAGCCTGGCCATTTTTGCACAGTGTTTTATGTAGTAATACAGTAAATAGTTTCTTTTAAAGTAAGAACAGGGAAAAAAGAAAATTAAATTATGTCATAATTATTTTTTTAATGATGTTACATCCATTCTTGATGGGTATGTAATTATCACAATTCAAGTTTGTTTTGGGGATTTAAAACTTCTAAGTTATTTGTGTTATGCTATTTGTGAGAGTTTATAAGAGATTGGTATGTTGCTTGGTCATACTTTTCATGACACTGTGAAAAAGAGTGATGATGTATTATTTATAATGGAAGGGTGTATTCAGACATTTCAGTAACACACCATCACACACAATATAGCATGTTTAGCCTCTAAGTACTGTTGTGTTAATATTACTGCTATTATCATATAAGATTTGCCAGTAATGATCATTTATAGCTTCCATCATTATTGTGTACATGGAAGCTGTTTGTAACAGACACCAGACATACAAGGCATAATTACTTCAGAATGAAAAAGGGTGGGAGAGTTTGTGCCCCATCTCAGAAGGCTATAGTTATAACTTTGAAGAAAAATTATGGTGTAGAAATTATCAAAATTATCAGCTTGAACTTGTTATTCCATGCTCTGTCATCAATGACATTATATTTGCTGGACAAACTAGTGGTTAGAGTTGTCCCCCCTTTACAATTTGCTTGAAAGGGTCATCTGCTCCTTGTGCTAGAAGGCCAAGCAGCTGAAGTTTCTTTGATGACTGACTGACTGACTGAGTTTAGTTTTACGCCGCTTTTAGCAATATTCCAGCAATATCACGGCGGGGGACACCAGAAATGGGCTTAACACATTGTGCCCATGTGGGGAATCGAACCCGGGTCTTCGGCGTGACGAGCCAACGCTTTAACCACTAGGCTACCCCACCGCCCCTTCTTTGATGACATACTGTTACTGAGATGAAACTGTCAAGGTAAATGATGCCTTCATATTTACTTATGTGTGTGTAATTTTCCCCAGCAACCAATGCTACCTGATGTGGATATGGTTGTCAGGCTCAATGACTTAGTCATTGTCTAGCATCTGAGTCTCAATGATTGCAGGTGTGGATGCTTATGATCTCAATAACTGGATTGTCTGGTACAAACTCAGTTATTTACAGATACCATGTAGCTAGAATATTGTGTAGCAACAAACAACAAACAAGCGAAAACAATTTATGCCAGCTTTTGATTAGGGAATTTGTGTGATAAACATAGTCAAGGAAATTAAAACATGCAATATTGCCCCACTGCTTTCAGATTTTGCCCATAAGTATGAAGTATAAGAACCCAAAAGAAAATAATAAATTCCATTAAAATATAGATTTTAAACTTGTTCCACTTCAAACACTTTTGGTTGAGGGAATATAAGTTACTATTAAACAAATCTCTTAAAATTAGTACTGTAGATCAGCCCAGTGTGCTCTTAAATATGAAGTGTGATTTGCTATGAGCAGCCAAAATGAAATCAGAAGATTCCATTGATTGTAATTTTATGGTGTTATCCCTCTTCTGGTTGAATCTGTATGTATTATACTAATATTGTACAGATTCTCTGAAAATAAGAGATATTGTCCTGTTCAAGATTCAGCCCACAATTTTTAAATGTCAGATTATTCTGTTAGTATTAGACTTAAGAGACATTATCCCTCTCCTGGTCAAAGGCATACAGGTTAAATCAAGTTAACTCTCTTAAAGTTGTACTAATTAATGGCCTATTTCCTTTCATAGTCTGCTTTCTACATGTCTGAAATATGATCTACTATCATCAGATTTTAAAGTTGTTTTCCTTTATCTAATTAAGGGCATATGAATAGTAAAAAATAGTTTAAAAATCTCTAAACATTGGCAATATTGACCTGTTGCATGTAGACTCTGTTTCACAAGTTTCACATATTACTAAATACTATCAACAGCCAAGAGGAATCTTTAGATTCGATAACTGTAATTTTTTAGTCAACTTTACTCAAGCAGATATTGTCACAACAAGGAATAAGAACGCCATAATAACTTTACCAGATAGATATAACATGAACCTAACAGTTTACACACACACACCCATTCAGCTTGAGTCAAATAACTATCACCCTTCAAGGGCATCACACACAGCACACAGTATAGACACAAATCAAACATTGCACAATCACTGTTTCCCTCAAAATACTAAAGGTTACTACATGCAAATCACTAATACATTAATAGTGTGCTAACAATCAACCCTTCTCATACAATACATCCAACTGTAGATTTTTAAGGCATATTCCCACTCTTGGTTAAGGACATGTGAGTAGCATTATTACTATTTCATTATTAATGCTATACTATTATTTCATTCAGAATTTGCTGACAAGTTGGAATTGTTATTTACCACTATAAGCTCAGAGGAAATCTTGAAATTCCATAAACTGTAAGTTTTAAAGGCTTTATCCCACTTCGGGCAAAGGACATATGTCTTTCATGATAACAGTTACAAGTCTCTGAAAATAAGAACTATTGACCCAGTACATTCATAATTTGCTCACAGGTTTGAATGTTATTCAATATCATCAGCCAAGATACCATTTTGAAATTGTATAACTCTAGGTTTTAAAGACATTATCCTACTTCTGCTCAAAGGCACGTGATTAATAATAATAGTTAAAAATCTCTGAAAATTTTAACCATTGACCCAGTATAATCACAATTTGCTTGTAAGTTTAAAATGCTTTTTACTATCATCCTCCCAGATAAATTCTTGAAATTCCTTAAACTGTAGGTTTTAAAGGCATTATCTCACTTTTGGTCAAATGCAGGTGATTAATAATAATAGTTAAATATCTCTGAAACTTTGAATTATTGACCCAGTACATTCATAATTTACTCACAGGTTTGAAATACTATTCAATATCATCAGTTCAAAGGAAAGCTTCAAATTCCATAAACTGTAGGTTTTAAAGGCATTATCCCACGACTGGTCAAATGCATGTGATTAATAATAATAGTTAAAAATCTCTGAACATTTGTATTATAGACCCAGTACATTCATAATTTGCTTGTAAGTTTGAAATGCTATTTACAATCATCAGCCCAGATAACATCTTGAAATTCCTTAAACTGTAGGTTTTAAAGGCATTATCCCACTTCTGGTCAAATGTATGTGATAAATAATAATAGTTAAAAATCTCTGAAAATTTGAATTATTGACCCAGTACATTAATTATTGACTTGTAGGTTTGAAATGCTATTTACTAAAACTTCATGGAATTCCATAAACTGTAGGTTTTAAAGGCATTATCCCACTATTGTCAAATGTATGATTAATAATAATAGTTAAAAATCTCTCTTGAATTATTGACCCAGTACAAACTTGTAGGTTTTGAAATGCTATTATCATCAGCCAAGAAAACTTCATGGAATTCCATAAACTGTAGGTTTTAAAGGCATTATCCCACTTCTTGTCAAATGCATGTGATTAATAATAATAGTTAAAAATCACTGAAAATTAGAACTATTGACCCAGTACAGTATATTAATAATTTACTTATAGGTTTGAAATGCTATTTACTATTGTCAGCCCAGAAAACTTCTTTAAATTCCATAAACTGTAGGTTTTAAGGCATTATCTCACTTCTGGTCAAATGCATGTGATTAATAATAATAGTTAAAAATCACTGAAAATTTGAATTATTGACCCAGTATTTAATAATTTACTTGTAAGTTTGAAATGCTAAGCCCAGACAGCTTCTTGAAATTTCATAAACTGTAGGTTTGAAAGACATTATCCCACTTCTGGTCAAATACACGTGATTCATACTAATAGTTAAAAATCTCTGAACATTTGTATTATAGACCCAGTACATTAATAATTTACTTGTAGGTTTGAAATGTTATTTCCTATCATCAGCCAAGAAAACTTCTTGAAATTCCATAAACTGTAGGTTTTAAAGGCATTATCCCACTTCTGGTCAAATGCATGTGATTAATAACAATAGTTAAATATCTCTGAAACTTTGAATTATTGACCCAGTACATTAATAATTTGCTCACATGTTTGAAATGCTATTTACTAGTATCATCAGCTAAGAGGAAATCTTGAAATTCCAGTAAAATTCTCACAAGATATACAACGAATAAAAAGAAATTCTGCTTAGTGTATGTCCATTTCTTACATGTAAATCTGCACATGGTAACTTTGAAATATAATGAAGATATGGCATCTGCAAAGCTTTAAAAGTCATTTTTTCAGTCATTCCTCCATTTACACTTTTCCAGTTACAGAGTTAAAAATTAACATAAGCCTTCTTGCCCTTCTACCCCTCTGTATCAAAACTCAATACATTCACAAACACTTGGAATGGACTCCATTTCTGAACTTTCATTGTTGAGATGCTTGTAATTCTTGAATTTCTCAATCAGAAAATGACATGCTTCTTTCACTGCTTCATACAAAGTGTGGTGTGGTGTTGCACTGTGAAGAAAACAGAAAGACATAATCAATGTACCATGTTTGCATTAACTAATTACATCAAAAACATTCACAAGAAAATGGCCACCAACATACTTAAAAACCATGGAAAGTACTTTGAATAACTTGGAATGGCAGTTGCAAAGTGAGTGGATTGAACAAGAGCGGAGTGGAGAGGAGCGGGTGGTGTGAGTGAAATGAGTGAGTGAGTGGATAGGTTAGGGAATGAGAGAGTGAGTGAGTGAGTGAGAGAAGCGGAGTTGAGTTGAGTTAAGTTAAGTGGAGTTGACTTGAGAGGAGTGGGTGGTGTGAGTTGAGTGAGGGAAGAGGGTGTAGTGAGAGTAGCGTAGTGGGTGGAGTGACTTGAGTGGAGTGAGTGGAGCGAGGGAAGAGGGTGTAGTGAGAGTAGCGTAGTGGGTGGAGTGGACTGGAGTGAGAGGAGCCGAGGGAAGAGGGTGTAGTGAGAGTAGTGTAGTGGGTGGAGTGACTGGAGCCGGAATTGAGTTGAAGCAGGGAGGAAGAGGGTGTAGTGAGAGTAGCGTAGTGGGTGGAGTGACTGGAGGAGGGAGTGAGTGGGGGAGGGAAAGAGGGTGTAGTGAGAGTAAGCGTAGTGGGTGGCTGAGTGACTGGAGTGAGGGAGTGAGTGGAGTGAGCGAGGGAAGAGGGTGTAGTGAGAGTAGCGTAGTGGGTGGAGTGACTGGGCCCGGAGTGAGTAAGGAGCGAGGGAAGAGGGTGTAGTGAGGAGTAGTGTAGTGGGTGGAGTGACTGGAGCCGGAGTGAGCTGAGCGAGAGGAAGAGGGTGTAGTGAGAGTAGTGTAGTGGGTGGAGTGACGGAGCAGAGTGAGTGGAGCGAGGGGAAGAGGGTGTAGTGAGAAGTAGTGTAGTGGGTGGAGTGACTGGAGTGGAGCGAGGAAGAGGTGTAGTGGTGAAGGAGGGTGGGGAAGAGAGGTGTAGTGAGGGAAGTAGGTGTAGTGGGTGGAGTGACTGGAGGCGGGAGTCGAGTGGAGGCGAGGGAAAGAGGGTGTAGTGAGAGTAGCGTAGTGGGTGGGTGACTGAGTGACTGGGGTGGGAGTGAGTGGAGGTGAGAGGAAAGAGGGTGTAGTGAGTAGCGTAGTGGGTGGAGTGACTGGAGCGGAGTGAGTCGAGTGAGGGAAGAGGGTGTAGTGAGAGTAGCGTAGTGGGTGGAGTGACTGGAGAGGAGTGAGTGGAGCGAGGGAAGAGGGTGTGAGTGAAGCGTAGTGGGTGGAGTGGGTGGAGCGGAGTGGAGTGGAGCGAGGGGAAGAGGGTGTAGTGAAGTGAGTAGTGTAGTGGGTGGAGTGACTGGAAGCAGTGAGGTGAGTGGGCGAGGGAGAAGAGGGTGTAGTGAGAGTAGCGTAGTGGGTGGAGTGACTGGGCGAGAGGTGAGTGGGCGAGGAAAGAGGTGTAGTGAGAGTAGCGTGGTGGGTGAGTGGAGTGGCTGAGGCAGAGGGAAGAGGTGAGTAGTGAGTGCGCGTAGCGAGGGGTGGAAGTGGAGTAGAGTGGGCGAGAAGCGAGGGAAAGAGGGTGTAGTGAAAGATGTAGCGTAGTGGGTGGAAGTGGGTGGAGCGGGAGTTGAGTCGAGTGAAGGGGATCGTGTAGGTGCGGAGTAAGCGTAGTGGGTGGAGTGCTCATGAACAAAAGGACATGAGTCATCGGGAAAGAACCGTAAATAAAAAATGTCGTCGTCGATAAATAAAGTCGAACAAAGTATAAATCAGCGTAAAAAGTCAAAAAGTCGTCATCATCTGAAATCGTCGACAAAAATCATCATCGTAAAAATCATCTCATCGTCGGCAAATAAATCAATCGGCTCATCATCATCATAAATAATCAAAATCATAAATCTGATTCATCCGAAACAAATATCAAATCAAAAATCGTCATCTCATCATCATATCATCTCATCAATCATCTCATCGCATCGTAAATCTCATCATCATCATCATCAAAAGGTAAATCATCATCATCAATCAATCATCATCGGCTCATCATCAAATAAAGTCAATCTTAATCATCATCGTCATCATCATCATCATAAATAAATCGTCAAATCATCAAATCATCATCATTCTTCTCATCGTCATCAACAAATAAATCATCATCGTCATCATCATTCATAAATAAATCATCATCTCGGCAAATCATCATCATCATCATCGATCATCATCAATAAAATAAATCTCGGCAAAATCATCATCATCATCAAATAATCGGCTCATCATCAATCGTCGTATCATCATAAATCATCGGTCATAAATAAATCATCATCATCATCAAATCGTCATCATCATCATCATCGAAATAATCATCTAAATCGTCGTCATCAAATCATCATCATCATTAAATCATCATCATCATCATCATCATATCATCGGTCATCATCATCGAATCATCATCATCATCGTCGGTCGTCATCATCAAATCGTCATCGTCATCATCGTATCGTCGTCGAAATCGTCGATCAAATCATCGTCATCATCGTCGTTAAATCGTCGTCGATAAATCGTCGTCGTCATCGTCGTCATCGTCATCGTCAATCAAATCTTCGATAAATCGTCATCATCATCATCATCGGTAAATCGTCGTCATAAATCATCGCGTCATCATCGTCATCGTCGTCATCTTCGGCAAATCGTCAAAATCGTCGTCATCGATATCGTCGATAAATCGATCGTCATCGTCGTCGTCGATCAAAATCATAATCGTCGTCAAATCGTCGTCATCGTCGTCGGTCGTCGTCGATAAATCGTCAAAATCGTCATCGTCGTCGTCGATCAATCGTCGATCGTCGTCATCATCGTCGTCGTCGTCGGTCGTCATCGTCGTCATCGTCATCGTCGTCGTCGTCGATCATCGTCAAATCGTCGTCGGTCGTCATCGTCATCGTCGTCGTCGTCGTCGATATCGTCGTCAATCGTCGATCATCATCATCGTCGTCGTCGATCGAAATCGTCGATAATCGTCATCGTCGTCGTCGATAAATCATCGTCATCATCATCATCGTCGATCGATAAATCGTCGATAAATCGTCATCGTCGTCGTCGTCGATCGTCGTCGTCGATCATTTCGTCGTCGTCATCATCATCGTCGTCGATCATCGATCGTCAATCGTCATCATCGTCGATCGATCTTCATCATCGTATCGTCGTCGTCATCGTCATCGTCGTCATCAATCGTCGTCGACAAAGTCGTCATCATCGTCGAATCATCGTCATCGTCATCATCGTCATCGTCGATCGATCGTCATAAATCGTCGATCAAATCGTCATCATCGTCGATCGGTCGTCTTCGATATCGTCGTCGATCGTCATCATCATCGTCGATCATCATCGATCGTCGTCGATAAATCATCGATCGTCGGATCGATCATCGTCATCATCATCAAATCGTCGTCGATCGATCGATCGTCATCATCGATCGTCGTCATCATCATCGTCGTCGATCGTCATCGTCGTCGTCGTCAATAAATATCATCATCATCGTCGTCGTCGTCGATCAAATCGATCGTCGATTCGTCATCGTCATCGATAAATCGTCGATCATCATCGTCATCATCATCGTCGTCAAATAAATCATCGATCATCATCGTCGTCGTCATCGAAATCGTCGATTAAAATCGTCATCGTCGTCGTCATCATCGTCGATAAATCATCATCATCGTCATCATCGTCGTCGGTCGATCGATCGTCGATCGTCATCATCATATCGTCGTCGAAATCGATAAATCGTCATCATCATATCGTCGTCGATCATCGATCAAATCATCGTCGTCGATCGTCATCATCGTCAATCGAAATCATCATCGTCGATCGATCGTCGAAATCGTCATCATATCGTCGTCGATCATCGTCGTCGTAAATCGATAAATCATCATCATCATCATCTTTCATCATCGTCGATCGTCGTCGACGTCGTCATCATCATCATCGTCGATAATAAATCATCGTCATCAAATCGTCGTCGATCATCGTCGTCGAAAACAAATCGTCATCATCATCGTCGTCGATAAATCAATCGATCGTCATCATAATCATCGTCGATCGATAAATCGTCGATCGATCATCGCTCATCGTCGTCGATCGTCATCGTCGTCAAATCATCGATCGTCATCGAAATCGTCAAAATCAAATCGTCATCGTCGATCGATAGAAATCGTCATCGTCAATCGTCGATAAATCGTCGTCATCGATCATCATCGTCGATAAATCGTCGTCATCGTCGTCATCGTCGTCGTCGATATTTCATCGATCGTCAAAAATCGCGTCATCATCATCGTCATCGATAAATCGTCGTCATCGTCATATCGAAATCGTCGTAAATATAAATCGTCGAGAAATGTCGTCATAAATCATCATCGATCTCATTTCATCATCATATCATCGTCGTAAATAAATCGTCAAATCATAAAATCATCGTCATCATCATCGATCGTCGATAAATCAAATAAAATCATCATCGAATCAAATCATCATCTCGTCGAAAAAATAATCGTCTCATCGTCATCATCATAATATCATCATCAAAAAAATCAAATCATCATCATCATCATCATCATCGATAAATCATCATCAAAGATCATCATCATCATCAGTCGTCATCATCGGTAAATAAATCGTCATCAACAAAATCATCATCATCATCATCAGTCAATCAATAAATCATCATCATCATATCATCATCATCGTATGTCATCTCATCATCATCGGCAAATCATCTCATCATCATCATCATCAAATCGATAAATCATCTGTCAAAAATATCATCATCATCATAAATCATCGTCATCATGTCGTCATCTCATCATCAAAATAAATCTCATCATCATCATCATCGTCGTAAATCATCATAAATCATCGTCATCATCATCATCATATCATCATCATCGTAAATAAATCATCTTCGTCATCGTCATCATCGTCATCTTTCGTCGTCATCAATAAATAAATCATCATCATCATCATCATATGTCATCATCATCAAAATCATAAATCGTCGCAAATCATCATCATCATCATCGTCATCATCGTCATAAATAAATCGTCATCGTCATCATCGTCATCGATCATCGTCGTAAAATAAATAAATCATCATCATCATCATCATAAATAAATAAATCATCGTCGTAAATCATAAATCATCGTCATCATCATCATCATCGTCGATACAAATCATCATCATCGTCATCATATCGTCATCATCATCGATCATCATCATCATCATCATCATCGTCGTCGATCATCGTCGTCGTCAAATCATCATCATCATCGTCATCATCGTCGATCATCAGTCATCATCGTCGTCGTCGATCATCATCGTCATCGTCGTCGTCATCGTCATCGTCGATAATCAATCATCGTCATCATCGTCGTCGTCATCATCATCGTCGTCGTCATCAAATCGTCATCATCGTCGTAAATCGTCATAAATCATCATCGTCATCGTCGATCGATCGTCGATCGTAATAAATCGTCGTCATCATCATCAAAATCGTCATCATCGTCATCAAATCGTCATCGTCATCATAAATCATCGTCGTCGATCGAAATTCGTCAAATCGTCATCATCGTCGTCGTCATCGATCATCGTCGTCGTCGATCATCGTCATCGTCATCGTCAAATCATCATCATCGTCGTCATCGTCATCATCGTCATCATCATCGTCGAAATAAATCGTCATCAAATCATCATCGTCGTCGAATCGATCGAATCGTCGTCATCATCAATCGTCGATCATCGATCATCGATCGTCGTCGGTCGAATCATCATCATCGTCATCATCGATAAATCGTAAATCGACAAATCGTCAAATCATCATCGTCATCATCGTCGATAAATCGATCATCGTCATCATCGTCATCGATCGATCGATCGTCGTCGATCGATCGTCATCATCATCATCATCGTATCATCGTCATCAATCATCATCGTCGATCATCGTCATCATCATCGTCGGTAAATCAATCAATCATCGTCATAATCATCGTCATCGATAATCGATCATCATCATCGTCGTCATCGTCGATAAATCATCATCGTCGATCGTCATCGATCAAATCATCATCGTCATCATCATCATCATCGTCGATAAATCGTCATCATCATCGTCGTCATCATCGTCGTCGTCGATCGTCGACAAAATCGTCATCATCGTCGTCGTCGTCGATCGTCGATCAAAGTCGTCATCATCGTCATCGATCATCGTCGTCGATAATCGTCATCGTCGATAAATCGTCATCATCGTCGTCGATCGTCGTCGATCAATCGTCGATCGTCATCGTCATCATCGTCGATAAATCGTCGATCTTTCGTCATCGTCATCATCATCGTCGATCGTCGTCAATCAAATCGTCATCGTCATCATCATCGTCGATCGTCGTCGTCATCGATCGTCATCGATCATCGATCATCGATCGATCGTCGATAAATCGTCGATCATCGTCGATCAATCGTCATCATAAATCGATCGTCATAAATCGTCAAATCGTCATCATATCGTCGTCGATAAATCGATCATCGTCGTCGTCGTCATCATCATCAAATCGTCGATCATCGTCGATCGTCGTCGATCATCGTAAATCGTCAAATCGTCATCGAATCGTCGGTCATCGTCGACAAATCATCATCTATCGTCGATCGATAAATAAATCGTCGATATCGTCATCGTCATATCGTCGGTCGATAAATCATCATAAATCGTCAATCGTCAGTCATCAATCGTCATCAAGAAAGGTCATCATCATCAATCGGTCGAAATAATCGTCAAAAATCAAATCAAATCGTCGTCATCGTCCGATTCATCATCATCGATAAATAAATCGTCATCATCGTCGCTCGAAAAATCATCATCGTCATCATCAAATCGATCATCGTCGATAAATCATCGTCGATAAATAAATCGTCATCATCATCGTCATCGTCGGTCATCGAATCGTCATCATCATCGTCATCATCATCGTCATCATCATCATCGGTCATCATCATCATCATCAATCATCATCTAAAATCATCATCATCAAAAAATAAATCATCATCATCATCAAAATCATCATCATCATCATAAATAATCATCTCATCATCGAAATCATCATCATCAAAGTCATCATCAATCATCAATCATCTCATCATCATCAATAAATCATCATCATCTCATCATAAATCATCAAAATCATCATCATCATCAGTCATCTATCATCTCATCATCAGTCATCAAATCATCATCATCAAATCATCATCATCATCATCATCATCATCAATCATCATATCATAATCATCATCATCATCATCCTCATCATCATCATCATCGAAATCATCAATCAAATCATCATCATCATCATCATCATCATCATCATCATCATCTCATCATCATCATCATCATCAAAATCTCACATCATCATCATCATCATCATCATCATCATCATCATCATCATCATCATCATCATCATCGTAATCATCAATCATCATCATCATCGGCTCATCATCATCATCATCAATTCAAAATAATCATCATCATCATCATCATCATCATCATCATCATCATCGCTCATCATCATCATCATCATCGGCTCAAATCATCATCAAAATCATCATCATCATCATCGGCAATCATCATAAATCATCATCATCATCATCATCGTCATCAAATCATCATCGAAAATCATCGATAATCATCATCATCATCGTCGTCATTAATCGTCATCGTCATCATAAATCATCATATCGTCATCATCATCGTCGTCATCATCGTCATCATCAAATCATCATCATCATCATCGTCATCATCATCATCATCATCATCGTCATCATCGATAAATCGTCATCATCATCGTCAAAATCATCATCATCGTCATCATCATCGTCATCATCATCGTCGTCGTCGTCATCATCATCGCGTCATCATCATCATCATCATCATCAATCATCATCATCATCATCATCATCATCGATCGTCATCGTCATCATCATCGTCATCGCTCGTCATCATCATCGTCGTCATCATCATCATCGTCGATCATCATCGTCGTCGTCGTCATCATCGTCGTCATCAAATCATCGTCATCATCGTCGATAAATCATCGTCGTCGTCAATCGTCGTCATCATCGTCGTCGTCGATAAATCGATCGTCATCATCGTCGGTCATCATCATCGTCATCATCGTCGTCATCAATCATCATCATCATCGTCATCATCATCATCATCGTCGATCAATCGTCGTCATCATCATCATCATCGTCATCATATCATCGTCGGCGTCGTCGATACAAATCATCGTCGTCATCGTCATCGATCGGCGTCAAATCGTCGACGTCGTCGTCGTCGTCATCGTCAATCGTCAATCGTCATCGTCGTCATCGTCGTCAATCATCGTCGTCATCGATCGTCGTCGGTCGTCGATCGATCGATCGATAAATCGTCGTCGATCGTCGTCATCATCATCATCGTCAATCGTCGATAAATCGTCGTCGTCATCATCGTCATCATCGTCGTCGTCGTCGTCGTCATCGTCGTCATCGTCGTCGGTCGTCGATCGTCGATCATCGTCGTCATCGTCGTCTCAAAGTCGTCATCGATCGTCGGTCGATAATCGTCGTCGTCGTCGATCATCGTCATCATCGTCAATCGATCGTCGATAAATCATCGTCGTCGATCATCGTCGTCATCGTCGTCGATCGATAAATCGTCGTCATCGTCGTCGTCGATCGTAAATCGTCGATCATCGTCGTCATCATCGTCGGTCGATCGATCGTCAGATCAATCGTCATCATCGTCGTCATCATCATCGTCGATCGATCGTCGTCGTCGTCGTCATCGTCATCGTCATCGTCGTCGTCGATCAAATCGTCGTCGTCATCATCATCGTCGTCGGTCGATAAATCAATCAATCAAAGTCGTCATCATCGTCGTCGTCCGTCGTCGATAAATCGTCATCGTCGTCATCGTCATCGTCGATAATCGATAAATCGTCATCAAAGTCATCGTCATCATCGTCGTCGATATTCGTCGTCAAACAAAATCTCATCATCGATATCGTCATCGATCAAATCGTCGTCGTCGTCATCAAATCGTCGGTCGATAAATCGTAAATCATCATCGTCGTCGTCGATCATCGATCATCGTCATCGTCGTCGTCATCGTATCGTCATCGTCGATCAAATCGTCATCGTCGATCATCGTCAATCATCATATCGTCATCATCATATCGTCGATAAATCGGTCGTCGATAAAAGTCATCATCGTCGTCATATCGTCGATGGAAATCGATCAATCGTCAAGCTCGTCATCGTCATCATATCGTCGATTAAATAAATCGATCAATCGTCAATCATCATCATATCGTCGATCGATCTTCGATAAATCGTCGTCGTCATTCTGATAAATCATCATCATATCGTCGATTAATGGGCAGATTTCATCGATAAATCTCATCATCATATCGTCAGTCAATCATCGATAAATCGGCGATTAAAATGAAATAGCGTAGTGGAGTGGAAGTAACGTCTCTAATGAAGGTAGCGTAGTGGAGAAAAGCGAAAGAAAAGAAAGTAGTAAAGGGAAATGCATAGTAAGGTGGAGTGAACAGTGGAGTAAAGTGGAAGCTTGACTGAAGAAAAGGAGTGGGAAGCGAGGAAGAGGAATTAGTGGAAATAGCGTAATTAGGTGGAGTAACTAGGCCGAGTGAAGTGGGGCGAAAAGAAATGTGTGTAATGAAAATGGCGTAATTAAATTAGAGGTAACTAGGTAGATGAGTGGAAGGTAGAAAGCAAGGGAAAGTGTAGTAAAGGAAATGCGTAAAAATGAAATTAGAGGTAACTGGAAGCGGAGTGAGTGGAGTGAAAGAAAGAGGGTGTAGGTGAAGTAAGTAGTAGGTGGAGTAACTGAAGCCCCAGTGTAGTGGAAGCAGCGAAAGGAGTGTAAGTAGAGATGCATAGTGGAATTAGGTAACTGGAGCAGAGTGGAGTGGAAGCGAAAGGTGTAGTGAAATGAAAGCGTAGTTTATTAGGTAACAAGCGGAGTAAAATGGATCGAGGGAAAGGTGTAGTAGGAAAGAAAGCGTAGTAATTAGGTAACTAGGTAGATTAAGGTGGAAGCGAGAGGAAAAGGTCTAAGTAAGGGAAATGCTTATGGTAGGTGGAGTATTAACTAGGTGTGAGTAAGTGGAAGCGAAAAGGTGTAAATGAGAGGAAATATACTCGTCGTTAGGTAACTAGGCCGGAGTGGAGTGGAAGCGAAGAAAGGTATAGTAATTAAGCAGTAGTAAGGTGGAAGTAACTTAAACTAAGAAGTAACTAGAGCGAAGAAAGGTGAAATGAAATGCATGGTAAGGTGGAAGTAACTGGATCAAGTAGAGTGGAAGCGAAAGGGAATGTAAATGAAATGCTTGTGGTAGGTGATAACACAAATGAGTAAACAGAGGGAAAGAAAGGTGTAAGTAGAAATGCTATAATTAAAATTAGGTGGAGTGGAAGCGAGGGAAAGGAGTGTAAATGAAGTAAGCGTAGTGGAGTGGAATTGACAGGCAGTGGCCCTGGAAGGGTGCAAAATGAAGCGTGGTGGGAGTGGAAATTGACTGGAAGCGAAAGTGGAAGCGAGAAAGAGGGTGTGGTGAGTAAGCGTGAATTAAGGTGGAATTGACTGGGCGGAGGGAGTGGAAGCGAGGTGTAGTGAAGTAAGCGTAGTGGAGTGGAGTAACTGGATCAGATGTGGAGTGGAAGCGGAAAGATTAGTGAAATGCGTAGTGGGTGGAATTGACAAGCGGAGTGGAGTGGAAGGGATGAGTGAAGTAAGCGTGAGTGGGTGGAAGTGACTGGAAGCGGAGGAGTGGAAGCGAAGATTAGTGGAAGTAAAGCGTGAATTAAGATTAAGGTGACTATGGAAGGCGGAGGAGTGGAAGCGAGGGAGAAGGTGAGTGAAATGCGTGAGTGGGTGGAGTGACTGGATCAAATTGAGTGGAGGTGTAGTGAAGTAAAGCGTGGTCGTTGGAAGTAACTGGGCCGGAGTGAAGCAAGGAGGAGATTAGTGAAGTAGTAGTGGAGTTAGATTGAGTGGGCGGGGAAGGATTAGTGAAGTGGCATGGTGGAGTGGGTGGTGAAGGTGGTGAACGTCAGCAGGTAATGAATGCTTAATGGGTGGAAATTGACTGGAAGCGGAGGTGAAATTGGAAGCGAGAAAATTGAAATGAAATTAAGCGTAGTGGGTAAGGTAACGAAGCGGAGTAGGGATTGAGGAAAGAGATTATGAAGTAGGTAAAGCGTAATGGGTCGATTGATGACTGCGGAGGCAGAGTGAGTGGATGCGAGGGGAAGAGGGTGTAGTGAGAGTAGCGTAGTGGGTGGAGTGACTTGAGCGGAGTGAGTTGAGGGAGGGAAGAGGGTGTAGTGAGAGTAACGCAGTAGGTGGAGTGACTTGAGCGGAGTGAGCGGAGGGAGGGAAGAGGGTGTAGTGAGAGTAGCGTAGTGGGTGGAGTGACTGGAGCGGAGTGAGTCGAGGGAGGGATGAGGGTGGAGCGAGGGAAGAGGGTGTAGTGAGCGTAGCGTAGTTGGTGGAGTGGATGGAGGGACTGACTGGATTTAAGTGGAAGGGGGAGGAGGGGAGTGGAGTGGAGTGAGTTGATGGGAGCGGAGCGGAGTGATTGGAGAGGAGTGAAAGGAGTGAGTGGTATGTGATATGTTTTGTGTCTATAAACATTCTAATAATTTTTAGTTATATCAAACATTTATTTTACCAAACTGGTATTTGGGACACTTAAAAAGTGTAACTTTAAACTTAACATCTTCACTCATGCACAGTATCTTATCATTAACTATTCAGTTACCTTTACAGGTATGTAACAGGATGCAAATCCTGCCTTTACTTCCTGATACAGATATCTCTGGAGAAACATTGTGTGACTCTCTCCGCACCAATTCCCGTCGCCACTGTAAGGAGAGTACACTTTTTGCTAGACATACATAGGCGAGGTTGAAGAAACATTGACTTACTAATTACCTCATTTCTTATAAACCATGAAAATTTTTAAGAATAAGTAGGAATGGCAGTTTCATTTAGTTATGTTAACGTAAGCTATACCAAAGGTGAATTATATGAATGTGCATTTAACTTTTAGGCTTTTGAGAACTTCTTGGGTTTAGTCTGTTACATAACTACACATCAATGCAGAAAACACATGGAACAAGGATATGGGAACAGGCTAGACATGTTACATTTGCTTACCAGAAGTTTCCCTGTATTAGGTTCTGTCAATACATGACAAGATTCGCCTCATAGAGAATGAACAATGGACACTGTGTAGAAACAACTCCTGTAAACTTGTGACATTATGACACTTTATAATGCTAAAACAGTAAACAATATCTATATTGTTATTCATCTTGCATACTTACCTCGTTCTGAAAGAATGCTCTTGGAACTTGCATAGTTTCTGAAGTTGAACACTGCTATTTTCTGTATTTGAATCACAATTTTCTCTTTAGTAGATTCAATTTCACCATATACATAGAATATTTTTCATGTCAAGGAGGATAACATTATTCAGTCTACAGTACACAGAAAATAGCTCCTTAAATGTTATGCTAGATGAGTGATATATCTGTTTCTGGCACCCTTTAACTTTGGTTACTGTAATTTGCAGTCTGTGCTAAAATCTCTCTCAAAGTTTGCTGGACTGAAAATGTAAATTGGCATTATTTTCAGCATTTTTAGTCTCATTTTATGGACTGGAAGTGTGTGTGTTCTTACTTGACAAGAACAAGTTTTACCAGACTTGGCTATTAGACTGGTGGGTAAAGTCGAGGACTGTACTTCAGTTTCTTAGGATATCTTCAAAGAATTTATGAATCGTTGCATATTGTTTCTCACCCCAGGAACCTTATTAGTTTTCATTAGGATTGCTTCTTGATATTGTGTAGTGTATCATTCCTAATTCAGCTTCTTTTGATGTAAGATGTTCTTGGATATTTTTTTCTCATTCTACTATTGCATTTTATGTCATATCAGTTTTCTGTGTATCTCATCTTCTTGTTCTTACTCCAAGATATAATATATTTTTAAAGACTTGATAACATGCCTTCATTGATACTTCTAAAGTTTTCTCTACTACTGTTTTGAAATTCTGTAATTATTATTTCTTGCTCATTGAAAGTTTTCTTTAAATTGCTCAATAAATCATCAATGTACATTGTATCTGAAAGGTCATTTTCCATATCACTCATATCAGGTTTGGGAACACATAATTCTTTGATAAATTTATGTGTTTTTCTTTATATTTCAAGTGTAACATTTCATGTTTCAATTCACTTCAAGCATAGTTTAGGTCATAAGATTCCAATTCATTTAGCTTCTGGAATATTTATACAGTGTGGTAATTTCCTAAATCTTTTGGGGGTCAAAAACTAAATTTCAAGCCCCATGTTACTACATGTATATACTATTATCAAATTCTTGAAAACACATGGGGTCATCTTTTTGAAAATATGTATACATTTGTAAGAGATCCTTTTTAACTGGATAATGCCAAGGATAAATAGACTTGACATAATTTCTCATACAAATTTCATTGAAACTCCATCCATATATATAATTACGAATAACAACAATGATACATAGAATTATAATAATAAGTATACCAATAAGACTTCCTTCACAAGAAATTGTATAACAGTGTGGAACAATCCAACACAAAAATTTATTGGAAAAATTGCAAGAAATGGTAAATTACAGTATTTTTATCATTGCAGGCTGATATTACAGAACAGTTCAGTCAGTGGTCATAAATCTGGTAGAATTTAAATGAAATATTAACTTACCTATTTGTGTTAGCATTCAGGTGAAGATGGCCATTCTTCTTTTTCTTCTTCTTCGAAGTTATTTCTATATCAGTGCCTGTACTATGACAACTGTTCATGAAGGAAACATTGTACTATCTGATAAAGATATTGTAAAACCTTTGGTTATAAACCCAGAGGTCAAATGTTCTTACACTCTTATTAATTCCAACAACCCTCAACTAGTTACCAGTTAGACACTGACACTGACACAGGGATGGGTAGAAGAGGGAGGGGGATCTTGGCATCTGAGGGAGGAAGTGGTGCAAACAGTTCACAGCCTAATTTGGTGACATTTTACAGCAGCTGTGATTGGGTAATTGGGAATACACATTCATTTTTGACATCACAGTAACTGTGCAAGAATTAAGAGCAAACACAAATGTTGTTCCCATTGGGTGATCAGTTTGGTTTAGGTGTCTCATGTATATATAGGAGTTTAATTAGCTACTAAAGTCGTGTGTATGTGTGGAATTCTTTTACATCACTTTGTTAATATAATCTTGAAATAGAAATATTTAAGAGTGTTTTGCTACATAACATCAGAGACTATATAATATATTATATGGTTTCTGATAACATCAAGGTGAGAAGAATATATTACATGTTACCTACTAGTGTGTTAATACAACCATGCACAGTACATTTTCGGTGTATGTCAAAGCATATCTGTTACACCAAACACATGCACACCTTTTACATGTTACCTCCCCCAATAAAGAAGATGCTTTCCTTACACATGAATGCTATGTTATGTAGATGTACTATAAAAAACAGTCACATTTCATTGTTTTCAAATGAGTCCAGGTATACAATTATACAGTGTCATATCTGGGTTGTATTTCTCACTTTTGCTGCAAACATTGTAATATGTATTGCAGAAAACAAACTCCAGTATTTGACAGATGATATTATGTACTATACTAGTATATCAAAGGTTGATTATAATCAATGAATTGCCATCATCTTTGGATATGAGTGTTTGTCTGTTTTTAGACTTGCTTGAACTGAATTGGTGAAAGTGGAATTGGTTGAAACTGTCTGTTAATGGCTGAAACAACTGAATAGAGACCAGCTTGAGTTAGCACTGACTGTGCAGACTTGCCATAAACATGTCACCAGATGCTTCCCTAATTGCTACTGAGTAACTGTCTGTTCAGATCTGCTGCTGCTCACCAGATTGTTGAAACAAGAATTCCAAGGAGGAACTGACTCTATGAAAGGTGTGAGAACCTACTGTTTATTTGAGCAAGGTGGTTATCTCATATAGGACATTTTGTGGGAGAAATAATAATATTTGTGAAATAATTTGTAAATCTGTGAATGAATTTGGATGGGAATGTATATGGTTAGGTAATTTCTTAATTTTTGCAATGCATGTAAACAGATAATGTTGTCTTGATTTTAACCCATGTATACAATATGTTGAAAAGTTAAAGTGTGACCCATTAAGGTATTAAATATGAATTTGCATTAATATGTATACTATTGGACAAGTAAATTTAAGAAGGACTGTGGAGTAAGCTCTTACCCTGAAAAGCTTTGTTTGATAGACTGACATGTTCAGCAATCCAGTGATTTTGGTTGGTAAATTTGATAAAATGAATTAAAATATATTATAAATGTGGGGTTTTATCATTTGTTTGTCAAGAACATAGCATTGAAGAAAAATCATGAATAATATAGATGTAGTTATAAGTGTGCAGTTATAACTGAAGATGGGAAAGGTAATTATGATAAGTAATGCTTGCCATTTCCTAACCTATCTAACAATCTTAATAGGTTATAGGAATATGCTTGAAGTATTGAGCTCTTAGACTGCAGCACAAGTCTAAAGTTTCTTATATTCCATGACTATCATGACCATTAACTTCCTCATGGCTAATGGTATGACATACCTATGATGCAGCTTCCAAAACAAAAACACTTTTGAGTAGTATTTCATTGTTAAAATGAACAATGTCATGTACTGTGTGCTCAATCACAACAATTAAGCAAAATTCTGGATTCTTTTGGTGGAAATAACATTCATTTCATTCTATACAATATTTTAAATGCATACCATTCTAAAGCTGATTTCTTCAAAACTTATGTATTAAAGAACAATAAAATTAGAACAAGAACAAGAAATTTATTCAGTATCAGAGGTCACATGGCCAAGAGTACAAAGCATTGGATCACCCATGTACACAAGGACAGGTGGGACAAATGTTATTCCATCTTAACGCAGTGAAAATGTATAGCTTTTAAGATATGGCATGTTTTCGTATATAATGCACATAATAATTAATGAAACATTAGTAGACCAGCATTTGTGTATTTATTGCTTACTATATTTAAGATTCTTTTTTTGTCAGATACCCTACAAGGCTAAATATATTTGGGTATGACATGAAGCAGCATAGTGGCACATACATGTATGTTACTGATATTGAATATCTTAAGATGTTCGTAAAAGTGTAGGTCCTTGATGTGATTTTAATTGTTTCTCTTACAATATAGAAATCTATAATTTGTGAAAGAATAGTGATAATGAGTAGTTTGGACTGCTTGGTATTCTTCAATAAAATATTTGTTATGCAGATCAGGAGCAGGTATGTGGAAATATATGGGATATCCAACTTATATCCAGTGCAAATCATCAACCATAGGAATGTTCAGTAATAGACCGTAGAAAAATGCCTATAAATTGGTTCGGTCATAGAAATACCAGCAGTATATATGTCTAAAGTGAAATGGTGTGTGAGCTTGCGCTTATGATTAAGGCACTTAAGAAGAAGAGCGAGTGAGTGAGTATGGTTTTATGCCACTTTTAGCAATATTCCAGCAATATCACAGCAAACAGGGTCATCACCCCCTTAACCACTAGGCTACCCCACCTCGCCAGAAGAAGAAGAAATTATTTTCTCAAAGTGTCACATGCTGTGGTACAAAATGTATAGACATAGTATGATACATTAAAAAGAGCACCCGGCCAGTTGGCCTACGAGACACTAATTACTTGATGGTACAAATGAAATATAAAAGTGAATAACATAGTTATAACCACACACACGCACGCACGCACGCACGCACGCACACACACACACACAGTAGGTAGGTTGTGTCAAACACCGATAAATGTTACAGGTTTTTAAGCAGCTATGAAGATATATGTGACTTGCATCTGCATGCATAATGCAGCATATCCAATACAACAAAAGAAACCATTCTCTTCCCTGCCCCCACCCATCCCACACCCAATTCACGGGGTCATTTTGTAAATATTTCACTCTCTCCGACTTGTTAAGTTATAATAAACCCATGCCATGCCGACATTATCTTATTCTCATCTATTTTTGCAATCTTTTGCTCAGTTTCTACATTCAAATTTCGGGCTAGTGAATTATTTTGTGGGCTAGTAACTTTCAGGCATAGGTAGCCCGACTGGGTAACAAAATTTGGAAACCAGTTCGCACACTGACTTGTAATATACTCATGCCAATAATGGTTGTCATCCCCTTCAATTTTATTAATTGGAGAGAGGGGGGTTGGGGTGGGGAGGGGGGTGACAACCATTATTGGCATGAGTATATATTAAACATGCTATGCACACCCTCCCTCACCTTCAGTCTGAATGAATAGAACATAGCCGGTGTACAACCTCTCCCGTCTTTCATTCTGTGGGGGTTAGTTTTATATCCGATATACCCTTCCCGCCTTTCATTCTGTGTGGCTTAGTTTTTTTTATCCGATATACCGTTCCCGTCTTTCATTCTGTGGGGGTTAGTTTTATATCCGATATACCTCACCCGCCTGTTATTCTGTATGGTGTAAGTTATATATCCGATATACCCTTCCCGCCTTTCATTCTGTGAGGTGTAAGTTATATATCCGATATACCCTTCCCGCCTTTTATTCTGTGAGGTGTAAGTTATATATCCGATAGACCCTTACCGTCTTTCATTCTGTGAGGTGTAAGTTATATATCCGATATACCCTTCCCGCCTTTTATTCTGTGAGGTGTAAGTTATATATTCGATAGACCCTTCCCGTCTTTCATTCTGTGAGGTGTAAGTTATATATCCGATAGACCCTTACCGTCTTTCATTCTGTGAGGTGTAAGTTATATATTCGATAGACCCTTCCCGTCTTTCATTCTGTGAGGTGTAAGTTATGTATTCGATATACCCTTCCCGACTTTCATTCTGTGAGGTGTAAGTTATGTATCCGATAGACCCTTCCCGCTTTTCATCCTGTGAGGTGTAAGCTATATATCCGATATACCCTTCCCACCTTTTATTCTGTGAGGTGTAAGTTATATATCCGATATACCCTTCCCGTCTTTCATTCTGTCTGGGTTCGTTTTATATCCGTTATACCCTTCCCGTCTTTCATTGTGTGGGGTGTAAGTTATATATCCGATATATACCCTTCCCGCCTTTCATTCTGTGAGGTGTAAGTTATATATCCGATATACCCTTCCCGACTTTCAATCTGTGAGGTGAAAGTTATATATCCGATATACCCTTCCCGCCTTTCATTCTGTATGGTGTATGAGTTTCTCTCTCCCCGTCTCTCTCTCTCTCTGTCTCTGTCTCTGTCTCTCTCTCTCTCCATGTTTAATTCGGTCGAATCTCTTGTCAGAAAGTGCCCACAGTGCGGAGAGTTTCTGGACTTTTGTGAGTCTCTCTCTCTCTCTCTCTCTCTCTCTCTCTCTCTCTCTCTCTCTCTCTCTCTCTCTCTCTCTCTCTCTCTCTCTCTCTCTCTCTCTCTCTCTCTCTCTCTCTCTCTCTCTCTCTCTCTCTCTCTCTCTCTCCCAAATGTGATTTGTTTGGCTTCAGCTTTGAGCCGTACCCAATTCAGCTGAACTATGCAACCAATTTAAAGTAAAGGATCATGTATAAATGCAGCTAATTTCACAGAGACAGAGAGAGAGAGAGACAGAGAGAGAGAGAGAGACGTGGAGAGAGAAACTCACTCACCCTTACATTCGGTTACAGCGTTTAATATGTACTTGATTGTGACATTGTACTTTTTGCATGAAATTCAAAACCTCTACTTCTCTGTGTCATATTGTTTCGTCAAACGTTATCATAGTATTGCGCGGAAATCTAAAATAGAATATTGATGTTATGTCATAACTGGTGTCTTTTAAATATATACTCTCCCAAAAAAGAAACGCATATAGGAATTTCAACTGTATTTTTATGTTTATTTTGAAACATCTTGTAGGCTTTATGAGTCAATGAAATATAGCGAAATTGCACACTGGGAATGCAGACTTATCCGTCTTTGGCACCAACTCGAGGAAAGTCAGTTTGAGTGTCACGTGGAGACGTGTGGTGGCGCTGAAGTGAATACCTCGTGTGACCACCGTGGGCATCCGGAACTGCACGGCATCGCCTTGGCATCGAACGAATAAGTCTCAGAATCTCGTGTTGCCCAATCGCAGCCCACTCTGCCTGTAGTGCCTGTGCGAGTTGCTGAAGTGTCTGGGGCTGAGGGTTACGGCGTCGCACCCGTCTGTCCAGGGCATCCCGGTGATCTTGATCGGGGCCAGGGGAGCACATTGATGTTGTGGTTCTGGAGGAAGTCTCTAGTGTGACGTGCTGTGTGGGGCCTGGCATTGTCCTGTTGAAACAACTCCCTCTGGCGATCAATGATTGGAAGGAGGTGTGGGCGTAGGATTTCGTCACAGTACCGTTGAGCTGTCAGGTTGCCCTGGATCATCACCAAATCACTTCTCCTACGGCAGGTGATCGCTCCACACATCATAACACTTCCCCGGCCGAATCTGTCCACCTGGGGAACGCAAGCGTCGGCGAAACGTTCACGTCGACGTCTGTACACCCGCATTCTTCCATCCCGTCGTTCCAATAGAAATCGTGATTCATCACTGAACCAGATTCTACGCCAATTCGGTAGGTTCCAGGCCTGAACGTTGGTGCACCATTGAACTCGATGTCGACGATGTTGTTGTCGAAGCACAGGGCCAAAATAAGGTCTTCTGGCAGGTAAGCCAGCCTCTCTCAACCTGTTCCTGACGGTCGGTGCAGAAAGCCTCCTCAATCCGGGTATTTGTCGAGCGGTACTGGTCGCCGTAGCTGTTCGATGACGCAGGTGATGTACCCGGATGTAGCGATCCTGCGCCGCAGTGGTCGCTCGAGGTCGCCCACTACGAGGGGCATCTGCTACCGAATTCTGCCGGCGATATCTCTCCGAGAGCCGTGAAATGGTGCTTTGGTGAACATTCATGCGTCGGGCAACTGCACGTTGAGGCTGGCCAGCTTCAAGCAAACCAATGGCGATATGACGGTTGGGTTCACTTAGACGTGGCATTTTGCGTTCGTCAACAATATTCCAAATAAGTGAATAATCGAAAATTGCTATTTTCATGATGCGTTTCTTTTTGGGGAGAGTATATTTCAGCAGAGGTTATCAGTATTTAGATGTGTGCTGTATTGCATGCAATTCTTGGCATTCTGCCAATGAGCTACTTAATGGGCGATGGTGTAGCCTAGTGGTTAAAGCGTTCGCTCGTCACGCTGAAGACCCGGGTTCGATTCCCACATGGGTACAATGTGTGAAGCCCATTTCTGGTGTTCCCCATTGTGATATTGTTGGAGTATTCCTAAAACCGACGTAAGACCATACTCACTCACTATACACTACTTTAGATACTAACATTGCTACACAACTCCACAATCTCACAAGGAAACTCTGTGTGTCGAGACAAATCAACAATTTGACGAAAAGATTTGAATGAAAATGCCCAGACGTTTACCCTTTCGGTGAATTCAGGATAAATGTGAACAAATTATATGTTGGCTGTTTCTAACAAAGAGAGTGGATTTCATTCAAAGCTGTAACCTGAGACGTATTCCGTACAAAGGTAGTACAGTCATTGTGAGCTGGTCCACGGCGACACACCAGCTCTATCGAACCTTGACAAAACACATTTTTAACGTGGTTAAACAGAATTGCTTACACACAAAGAACGTGGATTATCTATTTTTGTTCCTGACGTGTTTTGTGCATAGTAGACAGACAGATTTTTCAACGTTGTTTAAAGCATTATATCTATATGAAAGCATAGTTTACGATCCGACATGTTGTCATGCTGAGCTGCACCCAAACATGAAAAATACTTTTGCTGGAAAATTAAATAACATAAATGACTCATTTATAATAACATGTAACTCAAGAGCACAAATACGAAAGTAGATATTGTATGTGGTGACCGGACAAAATCCACCCGGACAAAATCCACCCCAAAATTGCCACCCCGGACAAAATCCACCCCTTCTTAACCAAACAATGGACAAAATCCACCCTTCTCAAATTGCTATTGTTAGAAGTTTTAGTGTGTCCTGATCTTTGATCAAGTTGTTTTTCTCAAGCATTGCAAGCATTGTTTTGATAGCATTTACGTTTTCCTAATTGGCTGTATCTGTTGTGTTAGGTTCTCATGTTAATTGTTTATGGGTGTTTCTATCATCTCACCCAAAGTACGTGGCGTAAGATACAATCCTTAGGTATAGTTTCCCATTATCGCAACAACGAAGACGCAAGAGAGTTCTGTGCTATGATCGATGGGCTTGCTTTCTTGCCTGTCACCGACGTCGAGGATGGAATGGCCTACCTAAAAGACACTGTCTCCGAGGACCTTGAGCCACTGGTTGACTACTTCGACAAGACGTACGTCTCAGGCACCTACCGCCAGATTCGCCGCCCAGGACAATCGTCACTGTGTTTCCGCCGCATCAAGCCGATGTATCCTCCACAAGTTTGGAACGTCCATGAGATCACTCTTGAGGGTGGTTCTCGAACAAACAATGTGTGCGAAGGTTGGAACCACGCGTTCAAGAAACTGATAGGACATCGACTGTCTGAGAAAGGACAACGGTCTTGCATGTACAGCCATCTACAGGTCCGAACGAGGTCAGCCCCCTAAGAAAAGAACCAGAACAACCACCAAACGTCTCCAAGAACGCCTTGAAGGTCTGTGCAAAACCTACGCAGCGAAGGACAAGACACTAGAGGACTCTCTCCGCGGCGTCGGCCGTTGTTTGCGTTGTTGAAATGTGGCAAGATGTTTAGTCATAGATATGTCTGAATGTGTGAAAATGTATGCTGTTGTCATATGTATATATGTATTGATGCATGAATGATTCATAAATGTGAAATGTGAAAATGTGCAATTGTCATATGTATATATGCAAAAAATGTGCTTACATATGTATTTTGGTTGTTTTTGTTATCGATTATGAATGACTGATATGAATAAAAATGTTTATATAATTTCATTTGTCTATTTCACCACACGTTCTTCTTACCAAGTCACTTTCTCAGTTCGATACTTAAAAGCAATGTCATTATTTAGCGTTGACAGAATGTCTAACTGTTGTCACAGACAAAACTCATTGTCTGTTGTATTGACACCTATATGTCTGCCTGCCTGTCTGCTAATGACAATATACAATACACAACTTCGATCACTGACCACATGCAATTTGAACTTAACACCTATCAGGCTATACACCATAAACAAAACGCATTGATTTATGGCCCGAGTTCGGTCTCTGTCACATTATGTAATTACACAGACAGGCAGGTGTGATACTTGTACACATGACATGTTATGATGTCTGTTGATTGCAAAATGTTATACACAAAAAAAATGAGCATGTATTTACAAAACCCAACATCTCTATATATACACACACAATGAGCTGTGAGGGCATCTGCAAATGAACCAGCCGTTACACTTGAGTGCACACCCACCCGCTCTGACTGGGTTCGGTATCCCGGCTGCTTCGTTTCTTGGGAAGTAAACCCAGGTACAAAATATTGCACTTTTGATTTGCGATTGTACGCTTATAATTTCGTTTATATGTTTTTTCATAATCAGCAATGTATATAATATGTCATGAATAAGTGATAATTGTGTTTTAATTATGTTTGATTTTTTGGTTGCATGTGACCTTTAACTAAATCATATTCCGCGCATAGATGGCCTTAAGTTTTAGGGTTAACCGGGAGCAGTACTGCAGTAAAGAGGGTTTTACGAATTCGTGTACTGTTTATCCCAGTTCTGGTCGTATCCCAGTTCTGGTGGCTACAGACGTGGACTGGGATCAAAAGAAAAGACTAGAACGCAGTAACCCATTCCGTGCTGGAACGCGGTTATCTGGTTGCACAATACCCGGAAGTGTGTTGAAGTGATATTTGTGTTCAGCTCGCCAGTTCAGTTAGACATTCTACACTTCTGCCCGCATTTGGCTGGTTGTACACAGTGTATATTTCGATAATTCGTTTCGGGTGAGTATAAGAATTTGAAAACTGATTTGATTCTTACAGTCCGTTTGAATCAGAAACGGACCGATGAATAGCAAATTTTATCACTGTACAAAATTGCCACATAAATATAAATAGTACACATGTTTATCATTTACTAATACCCAACAGCTTTCTTATATTTGAAAATTTTCCGGACTCCACCAAAAAAGTTCTTTAAGAAACTATCATCATTGAAAACGCAAGGGTTGTTACCTGTCGCGGCGGGGTGAAACCACAGAAACGGAACAGCCAGTCAAAAGCTATTCCGGGAGACCTGTCGGTTCCTCGTCTGTCGTAGTGTCATAGTCACGACTTAAAGGGGATGACAAGTGGTGCCACAGTTGCCTGTTGTAAGCCATCCCGAGACCAGTAACCATGTTCAATGATGTTAGCTACCTTGTTGACACAGTTTTGCCAAGTTTCAGTCGTGATTTTGTTAAGGGATTCCTTAACCAAAACCTCTACGTCACGTAATCGAAAAGTTGTGTTTGATCTGGCAACATCTCCTTTGACAATACCCCAAATCATTTCAATGGGGTTAAGGTCACAGTGATACGGTGGAAGTCGCAGAATATCGTGACCCTTACTTTTTATGTAACTGTATACATTGTAGAAAGGTTAACCTTTGTGGGGTTTATGATCTCATATAGCTGAGGCTTCGTTGCCTTTGAAATTTGATATCAAATCACCTTTTCGACTGTTCGATGTCGGGGCTTTACTGTCGGGGTCCTGCACGCTGTGTCATGGGGCATTGTCCATTACGATAAAAGACGTCTCTGGTACAGCTGGTACCAACTTGTTTTTAACCCAGTCGAGGAAAACCGCACCATTCATCTGGGAATGGTAGTCTCTGTTATCTGTGGACTTTGCCCTGAATACCAAATCGCAGCCTGGGAGAAAGCCTTTGCTGGAGCAACCAGCATGGAGAATGATTAGTCTCTCTCCTTTCCCTAGAGGCAGCTTTCTACGTGACCCCTTATCACCCCCATCGGGTACCCACTGACTGCTGGCAGTGTGCGAGGCATTGACCCAGGTCTCGACCAAGTACATTGGCTCGAACCCTTCCTCGTGCTTCTTCTTTATAACCCTGAGAAAATTATTTCTCAAGCGAACGATGTCAGGGCGTTCACAGAGTACTGACCTATTCTCCCCCGAAATCTTCTTATAACGATACCCGAAAGAGTGTAAGAGTCGCCAGAGTGTTTACTTTGATACTCTGAGGTTGTGTTCTTGCTTCAAATGCTTTTTGTTTTCAGTACCCTTGCTGATACTCCTAAAGCTTTTGCTGCCCGCTTACGGAATTTATTAATGGCATAAAATGGTTTGCCCATTTCGGCTTCAGCACGGAAAAAGTCTTTAATCATCAACTGTTTCACGTCAGCATTCAACTCCTTTTTTCATTAGGCATGTGTATCCCATGCACGACGAGATAGTGGCTGTTCCGATTCTGCGGTTTCACTCCGCCGCGACAGATAACAACTTTTGCGTTTTCAATGATGATAGTTTCTTAAAGAACTTTTTTGGTGGAGTCCGGAAAATTTTCAAATATAAGAAAGCTGTTGGGTATTAGTAAATAATAAACATGTGTACTATTTATATTTATGTGGCAATTTTGTACAATGATTCATCGGTCCGTTTCTGACTCAAACGTTTTTTTTTTATAGTTTTGTATACTTCTGATAATGGTGGTTCTGATCAGTGTATTGATCGTTCATCACACTCCGGCGCAGTGATTACTTAGCATAACATCACTGCCACAGGCTAATTTACATATCACGTGGCCGGACTTTTCTCTTGTTTGTAAACAAACGCGCGTATTCATAATAAGAAGAGACTGACCTTACGCAAGTTTTCGATGCGCCCTTCACAATGTTTTACATTGTTACATATATATTCTTCCACAACTGCGACAGTAAGGTTTATGACAGTACTTATTTAGATATCAAACTGGCTGGATCGTTTGCTCTCCGTCGGGTTCGATGACAGCACGTGGAGCCGTACAATCTACGTAAACCAAGGATCGCTACGCAAATTGAAATAGTGTTACACGTTTTAGGATATTTTCTCAGTGAAACTAAACCATTCTATCAAAGATGTTTAATTAGATGTGTAGACTCGTCAAAAATAAAAGAGTTAAGAAATATGTACATTATATTGAAAGGACGGTGCAATATGTGACGAATCGTCACATCTTTCCGGCCTGTGGCAGAGGTACTATGCTGGCTGGCCGCATGGAACTCTGGGTAGGAGAGTGGATCGTACATGTTACGTATTATTCAGACGTTCATACACGCTACAATTGGGTTTAACAGGAACGTCCATTTTACTTCGGATGTTCATCATGGGGCCAGTGTCACCTAAGGAAGTTTGTTAGTGGGATTTAACGCTCCTTTGAACCATATTCCAGTTATATTGCTGCATGCGTGTCTGCTTAATGTGGGAGGACCACCCGAAGTAATGCAGGTTTCAACAGTTTGACACTTTGGGGAAAAAACAAGCTCGGGTATGACGCTCGCAGACCAAGACACGCTTAGGGAAGAACCGGAATTCGAACCCGCGGTCAAAGGTTCCGTGCAAAGAGAATTATGGCGAGTTAGATCATGTTCATCCTCTGTTATCAGGGGCGGTGGCGGTAGCCTAGTGGTTAAAGCGTTCGCTCGTCACACCGATGACCCGGGTTCGATGCTCCACACGTGCACAATGTGTGAAGCCCATTTTCCCCGTCTTGATATTGCTTATAACATATGTTATATTTGGGATTACACTTTCTTAGTAAAGTACAAATTCTAGTACTTTTTGAGTTGAGCCCCATCCGGGATTCGAACTCACACCCTCAGAGTCAGGCACCTAATCGCCAGCACACAAAGTCAGCCGCCTTACCCGCTCAGCTACCGCCACTTCCACAAAAATGGAAGTGGGACAACTGGTAGTCTAGACTGCAGACTTTGTGTACCCCTCTGATAAGTGTTAATAGGCACCGCTCCCACGACCGAAAGCTATGATTACACAATGCCATTTAGAAAGTGGTCAAATGTAACATATGTTATATTTGGGATTACACTTTCTTAGTAAAGTACAAATTCTAGTACTTTTTGAGTTGAGCCCGATCCGGGATTCGAACTCACACCCTCAGAGTCAGGCACCTAATCGCCAGCACACAAAGTCAGCCGCCTAACCCGCTCAGCTACCGCGACTTCCACAAAAATAGAGTGGGACAACTGGTAGTCTAGACTGCAGACTTTGTGTACCCCTCTGATAAGTGTTAATAGGCACCGCAGGTAAACACGAAGAGGCCACTTTACACTATATAAAAATGGCAAATATTTACATCCTACAATAATCGGATGTCCAACAACCCATTATTTGTTAAGACTTTATAAATGTTACCCATTGACACCAAAAAACTCTCATTTTTATCATTAACAGGTCGCCTTTATGTGATTAGAACAGTTTAGTGCGGTTTAAAACATCATTCATTCTCTGACTTGTCAGTTCACGTGGGAATGGCTCCGGCTTTTAAAACGTTATCAGCCAGGTTCGAGATGGCAATAATGTACTTTGTACATATTAGAATGTATGATGTAATGTCATTCTCTTGGGTTCATAATACGCACACCCTCACTCATACGCGTAAGAAAACTGGGCAAAAGAAGGTATGTATACACCTGTTTTTGAGGTTGGCAACATGTAACGTTCACATGGTATTCGACAACAATGTATTTGATGACAATGTATTCGACAACAATGTAATTGATGACAATGTATTTGATGACAATGTATATGATGACAATGTATTTGATGCAGGCATAACAATCGTGTTTAGCACCTAAATGTGCAGTATTTCAACGACTGCTTTCGGCCTAGTAACGTTTTTATGACATTTCTAGAGTTTTGGTAAAAAAACAACAACATATTTTTAAGTACTCTCTTTCTCCTGCGTTTCAACTTCAGTGTATTTGAGACATATGTGGAAGCTCAACGAAAGTCTCTTGACCTCTAAGTGACCTTTAGCTGACTCACCTACTTTCCTATCGGTACTGTATACCTACAGACATGCATGCTTGTTAGATGTATCAGATATATATATTTCAGTTGGCCACATTAACACGAGACATAACGGGACCTCTGTGACTGACTGGCTTGCCAGTTAAGCCCACGAACGATCTACCTTGTCACACGAGGGCGCTGATAGCATCTCGAGCCGGCCTAAATCACCGCTTAAGACAATTAAACTGTGTCAAACACAAGGACATCAGGAAAATAAACCTAGATATTTTTATTGGGTTAAAACGTAAGGTACAGTGAATCTCGATACAACGAACCGTTTTGACGGTTTAGGACAATTGCTGTAATGTTTTTTATCGAAATGCTTAAAAGGAACGATGGTAATAATGAATTAAATTAAATCGTTTCTTCGAATTCGATATAATCGCAGTTTACTGTAATAATAAGTCGTGTTTTCTGGGGTCAAGCCACACTGACAAAGGGCATTTTTAGGTTCTGAACCTGTAGAAAGGTCTAGACTTCCTTCATTTTAGAGGTATTGCGTTATAGAAGCGAAACTATTAGGGTTCGGGGGACTGTGAGACAGGATTCAAGAAGGGTTTCTCCGATGAAGATCAAGTCTCTTGTATTCATAACCAATTATATTATAAATTAAACGGTTACTATTTGATTTTTCTGATTGTGTGTCAGGTTTTTGTTCTGATTCAGCACGTTTTACGTGTTTGATATATACTACTCAATGTTTGCTAAGGGTTAGGTTTTGAAAATGTGAAAAAAGTCATAAAACAATTGGAATATGGTGGTACGTAGTGATGAGGTAACCTATAAGACCAGGACTTCACAATAAAGGAATTAAGGCATGCAGTCATGGATTCGATGTGACAGAGGTACTTGCTAACCTGTGTTTGGGTGTATCGTGACTGAACATCACAATCAGAAACTATCACTATCATTTGCCCACTTAGCAGCAACGACGAAACATTAGAGTGATGCATAGACACAGTGGCTCGAATCACTGTTTGGACAATAAATCGTAAAAGTGAAAATCTAGACTTTTGCAATCTATATTGTTTTTATATGTTATGAGTAGGGGTGGGTATTGCAGAGAATTTTCATATTGCGATATATTGCGATGCGAAAGCATGTATTGCGATATGTATTGCAATATATTGCATGAAGTATTTTTAAACAAAAACTACTTATAATCGAGTTAATTCTTGATTTATAGAGCAAAAACACAACAAGATCACTAGGCTTGATTAAGCTTTAATAACAACTTTTAATCATGATAAAATAAAAATAAGAATAATATTTGGCACAAATGAAACAAGGAAAATATCCGAAGATTTCCGAGTGTTACGAAGGTTTCCGAATGCATGTCAAAATGCCGGTTTTCGATCAGCGTATCCCAATACGTATCGTTTTTATGTCTGAACCGGTAAATACCGGTAAACCGGTTATATTGCGCATCCCTAGTTATGAGAAATATAAATTGTATTTTTGAACGAAATTAGTGAAAGATTGATTTCTTCACTGATTTCGTTCAAATTTGAAATGTATGTTAATCATAACATATAGAAACAATATATGATTGCAAAAGTCTAGATTTCTCTGTTTTTCAAATTAGTGTCAAAACAGTGATTCGAACACCTGTGTGCATAGGCGTGCTTAAAACGGAATCAGCATAACATCTCGTTGGACACGTCTTTGTATAATCAACGGGGCATTGAATCGATGCAAGAGGCTTGGATCAGCTACCTAGCGACGTGCAGGTGGTCGACAGCGTACAGCTGGAATATTTATTACTTACTGCAGTGTAGAACAACTAAGGAAACATATGAATCAAACCTGTGTTTATTACAGGAAGAATGCTGTTTAAGTACTCGGGATAAGTTTTGCTTAAAAACCGAACGTTAACCGACATTCAAGTTGTTTGTGAAGTGTCTGTTTCAGTTGTGTAGTTCACGCACTGGCCAAATATACTATTTTCTATACAACTGATCTTGACATTTCAGGCAGCATGCTGGTAGTGATCTTCCTCTGTTGTCTACACCTAGTGGTGTTGCAGGCAGTCCCCCGCGAAGTTGCAGATCCTCTTCCGCCTCGGGGTTTCCTACCCCCCAGTGGCATTCGACGCTCCAGGAGTTCCGGCAGTGAGAACGCTGTCAATAACCCCAACCGTGTCCCAGAGTTCCTGCCCTTCTCTAAGAACGCTGAGGGTGTTCCACAACTCTCCATTAAGAACATACGGGACAGTCTGGGAATGCCAACCAAACAACTGGACACTGTGGTCAAGCAGAATAAGCTCCCAAATCTGGACGGGCTGACCATGGAGCAGATCAAACAAAGGTACGATCCCCACGGGAACAAGCCCCAGCCCAATGCGAGGAATCAACCCCCGAGATGGACAAACACCAAGTCTCCCCGGCTCTTCCGAGGCCCCCTGTCGGGAAGAGGGTGGCAAAGGATGAACATTAAGTGACTATCTAAAAAGGTAAACAAATATACCGGCACAAAATGGGTACCCGGTAGTATGAAGTGGTGTAGTGTTAAGCCATATGTCGAAATGGCAAACTGGGCTATACATACGCAAGAGGGTGCTGCAAACAAAGCAGTTCGACCTTTAACAAGGCTTTTATAGAAGGGAATGTATACAGTGCAGCCTGGTTAATCATCCACAACAACAACAATGCACCTTGCACCATGTGTCTATTTTACGAATCAACACCAGACGTAGGCGTGATAAACGAACGATTTAACAACAAGGCCATCCTACGGTTACGATAAAAACCATGATAAAACTTTAATTTAAATGAGGACGTTGACGGTGACGCCAAAAGTTATAACAAAGACATAAAATTATGACAAAAACGACGATGATGGTGATGAATGTGAAGATAATGCTAAGGAGGCTGATGTGATTATCAGTCTTGACGTGATAACGCTGACAACGACGTCGATATCATCTTAATGACGACGATAGCAGTGAAAACGACGGGAAGACAATTATGAAAATGAGAAAGTTTTTTTACTTTCAGCGTTGTTATATTAGTTAGATTGACTCCATATATTTATCGTTGTTTGTTTTCAGGTGATAGAACACCACCACAGCCACCAACAACGACATGAACAACAACCAAATTCAGCGTAAGATGCGAACATTTACAGAAGAGAAGATAACAACGTGTTTCCTTGTTTGTGTTTCTTATACCGTGGTGACCATGTATTTTCAACCAACTCACCGAAATACTTTGGTGACGTGAACGAAAACTGTGTTTCTCTACAGTTGGACCATGTTTTTGTACGGATTTTCCTCAGAGACGTTGTTCCATAATCCCAAGGCAACTATAACTATAAGTTGAATCCCCTCCTTATTTCATATATCTCGACCTCACCTGTATCTTTTGAAAAACTATCTCATGAAAAGTGTCCATGGTTCCAACGATACTTGATGACAAACTCCAAGATACCTGCACGTTTCGCCAAAAAGTTATAAGTATTAAGTCGCATCATTGTTTCAAAGAAGCAAGGGAAATAATCTGAAGGAATGTAAAGAACAGTTACCAAATATCTTCGGATGATCACTTCTGGAATATTCCAATCCGTATTCAAGATGTAGGAAATACTGCTTAATTAAAGATAATTAACTCAGTTTCACTTTGCCAAGTTTTTGAGCAACGTAAAGTAGTCACTACGTAGTCAATATTGCTGTGAGACAAAAACATAGCAACTACACACCCCTCCACTACCAACCCCCCCAAAAACACGACTTATAACAATGAATATTTAGCAGTCTTCACGAAGTGTGTAAGTTTAAAGGAAGATTTTCTGTTCTGACACAGGAAGAATGAATAAAGTTAATATAGTTCACAAGCTTTTTTATCGCAAAGGACAAGCTGACCAGTAAATATACTGAACCACAAAAGAAACGTCGCTTTTCACAACCAAATGCAAATTTTTGTTTTTGCAAGGTGGTGTTTTTATTATGATTGTACCGTTTTGTTAACATGTGTTTCAATCCAAATTGACAGTTATTACCAACATCAGTGTGTTTTCTGATGAAAAAGCATATCGACCAAACGCACCGAAAAAGGTAGACATGGTAAAAGGTTCCGTATGACATTCGAGAAAATGAAAATGCACGTGCATGTCGTGACAACCCTACCAATGAAAGCCAGTCCCAAACGCCTGGAATCATTTTTGTTTTGACACAATCACCATGCCACGACTTAAGAGAGATCAGAGGAACCAAGTCTTGGGACGATTGCAAGTTGTCCAGACTGCACGGAGGGTAGCCAATCATTTTAATGTTCATGTTAGGACAATCTACCAACTCTGCAGGAATGGTATCAGGTCACTAACAGCATCCAAGACCGTTCACGCAGTGGGCGACATTAGGTAACATCGCATCGTCAAGACCGCCACCATCTGCAGGATCGCTTCCCGAGAGCCACGGAAACAGCACGCCAGACCATTGGGACCAACAGACCCATCAGTGCCGATACAGTGCGTCGACGTTTGCGCGGAAGAAACCTCTGCTGTCACAGACCCTATCGTAGTCCTGTCCTCACAGCTCATCATCGCCAAACCCGACTGCAATGGGCAACTCAGCATCGAAATTGGCGTTATCGACAATGGAGAACTGTGCTTTTATCTCATGAAAGCCGATACTGTGTTTCGACAGTCGATAGCAGAGTGAGAGTATGGCGAAGGCGTGGTGAACTGTTTTCCAGTGAGTGTATTGTTGAAAGAGTCCAAGCATCACAGTGTGGGGTGCAATCGGTCTGAACCAGATAGTTTGCGCCGTGGTGTCCCAGAATCTCGGTCCAGGATGAGGAAATGACGTGACAGCTGCTCGCTATATTGATCAAGTCATAAGACCCCACGATGTACCACATTTTGGACGTTACAGAAAACACGTCTTAAAGCAAGACAACGCTCGTGCCCACACTGCCAGAGCAACATTGGACCTCCTAAGACAACATGGCATACAAACCCTTCAATAGCCTGCACTCAGTCCGGATTTAAGTCCAAAAGAACACCTTTAGGACGAGATTTAAAGAAGACTGAATGGCCTCCAACCAAGGCCGACAACTGCGACTGGAGTCGACCAGGCATTTCACAGAGTATGGACCCAAGTGCATATGGCCCATCAACCAGCTAATTCATTCCATGTGAAGACGATGCAACGCTTTCATGGATGCCAATGGAGGCCACACACGATACTGACTTTGGGGTACCTTAATGGTACCATTTTTGTTATTTTAGATGTGATTCCCGAAAATGTGTTAAACGTAATTGTCAAATTTGAACTCAGTCCTCCGTTTTGATTGTTAATTAGAGCGAATTAAAGTATGTACTTTAAGAAACCACTGTGGGTGCGATATTTCTTTTGTGGTTCAGTATATTCATTTGCAGCTTTACAACCAGTTACATTTTGTTATCAATTATTTCTGTAACGAAATAGGAACCTTTCCGGATTAATGACGAGGTTTGGTTGTAAAACCGTATACTCCGATCCGCTATCAAAAGCACAGTTGATGGAACGATTGCACTGTTATAAGCAAGTGTTTACGAATGACTATGAAATAGAGATATCAGGTGTTCATCGGACGTTTGCAAGTTTGATATACAACAACAGCAACAACAACAACAACAACAACAACAACAACTAACAACCGAAATACTAGCAAAACAGTTATGCCTAAACGGACCCAACATGCAAGTGTGTAATGGTTGTGTGGGTAGAAAGCGGGAGACGTTTGCAAGTTTGATATAACCCACGTGCTTTAGCAGATTTAAATTTATATAGTCCAATCCCCTTTTATCTGGACGTTCCAACTGTATTTTGGATTAACAAGTTTCCCGATAGATAATGTTCCTTGCGGTATTTAGAGCAAACACACGTAGTTTCGTTATAACCTGTCCACACATTTACAACAACTTCATCATCATCATCATCATCATCATCACCACCACCACCGCCAACAACAACAACAACAACAACTAACAATCAAAATACCAGCAAAACAGATCCAACATGCAAGTGTGTAAAACAATACCATCATTCATGCCTGTCACTTTTGGAAATACTGTTAAGTTTCAGAAAATATAGAAAAAAATCATTTCGAACTGAAAAGAAGGCCCAGTGAAATGGGAGATCTAGATTTGCTTCATTCATGACTATAGCATCACAGGCTAGGCGAAAGGGAACATATACTGAGAGAAACAAATAGAGGAACACAGGAAAATTTAAGTGTTCCTTTGATGCTGTCTAATGAGTAAACTTAGGCTCAGTATTATTCGTTACACTGCTACTGATAGCAGTGTAACGAATAATACTGAACCTAAGTTTACTTAGACTGTCCTTTGATGTTTTCCAGTTTTTATCACCAGCTTTTAATTTGAATAGCGCTGTGGGAAGAAATCAGAATAAATGAAGGAACACTGCCATGAAGTGGTCTTCCCTTATTTGTTTCCCTCAGTATATTATGGAACAGGGACTGTGAGACAGAAGAGGCCATGTCCCGTGTTTTTTCTTATCGTCTCAATCTTCAGCTGAAACTCAAAACCCTAATCAGTGGGCAAAGCGGTGACGTGGCGTTTCAACAAAACGTGTTTTTCTATCTGCGACTATTCTGACGTGGACTGGGATCAAAAGAAAAACTAGAACGCAATATCCCATTCCGCGCTGGAAAACCGTTATCTGGCTGCACAATACCCGGATCTCAATTGAGACAACACTAGGGTAGACCCTCACGCCGAGGAGGGGTAGTGAGTTGGAGTGAAGTGATATTTGTGTTGAGCTCACCATAGTCAGACATTCAACACTTCTGCCCGCATATGGTGGGCTGTACACCGTATATATTTCGTTTATTCGTTTCGGGTGAGTATGAATCCGACTTTCTTTATAAGAATTTGAAAACTGATTTAATTCCTAGTTTTGTATACTTCTGATAATGGTGGTTCTGATCAGTTTATTGATTATTCATGCTGTGTGTACTGTTCTGACGTTCGAGGTATTCATACACGCTGCACTTAACTTTAATAGGATTTTGTCGATTATTTTTGCTGGATATTTATCACCGGTCAGTGTCGCCTCAGGGAGTTTGTTAGTGGGATTTAACGCTCTTTTGGGCGATATTCCCGTTATATTACCGCGTGTCTGCTTAATGTGGGAGGAACACCCGAAGTGATCCAAATTGGAAAAACTAACCAGCACGGGTATGGCGCTTGCAAACGAGGGTTCAATGTGTGAAGCCAATTTATGGTGTCCCCCGCCGTGATATTGCAGGAATATTGCTAAAAGCGGCGTAGAACTAAACTCACTCACTCACATCCTGTTATCCGATGTATTGTATCGCCATTCCAGGGTAGCCTAGTGGTGAAGGGACACGGGTACAATGGCTGTATGAAGCCCATTTCTGGTGTCCGCCGCCGTGATATTGCTGGCATATTGCTTCAAATGGCGTAAAACCATACTCATTTAATATAATGAACATAGAGATTTTTTCTGAATAAAAAGATGTAACCCAGAAAGAATCTCTATGTTCATCAAATATCATCTTCTAAAATGCCAATCAAGCATAATTTAATATAGTATGGCAATCTATGGCGACGTCTTCCATCGCTGCTATCCCTAAGATAGCTCATAGCTTCTACCGCTCTACGATCGGCCCGGTTCGACTCTCCACAAGAGAACAATGCTTGAAGCCTGTTACTAGTGTCCCCGTCGTCTCATTGCTGGAATATTGTTAAAATCGGCCTAAAACTCCGATCCGCAGTTACTATGACTTATCTAGATAAAGAAGTAGCTGGACTAAAATACAACTTATGAATAAATTCCTCTCCAGTTCAATACTTTGAAAAGAGCATCTGCCCGAGAAATAAGCAAATTATCTTGCCAAATGTACAGATAACTATGAAAAGGAAACTATACGAAATAGAAATATAGGATGCATGCTTGTCATATATACAATTTCCCCATGCATCCCGAGGCGGGATAGTCTGCCGGAATGCCAAATGGTGAAGGCGACCTGCATGAACACCTAACAGTAAGTCAAGTCTACCTCGTCACACTAGGGCGCTGATAGTATCTCTAGCGGGCTTAATCCCATAGCTGACTCCGCGGTCTGGGTGATTTGCTGATAAATCACCTCTTTAAATGATAGTGACTAACACAAGTATATCAGGAAAATAAACTTAGTTGTTTTGTTTGGTTAAAACGTAAGGTACAGTTAACCTCGATATAACGAACTGTGTAGACGGTTCCGGACACCTGCGGTATATTTTGGTCGAAATACGTATAAGGAACTACGGTTGTAACGAATTAAAGTTATTGGTCTCTTCGAATTCGATATAACCGGGGTTTACTGTAATTGTAAGCCGTGTTTTCTGGAGTCAGGCCACACTGACAAAAGGCATTTTTTAGTTTCAGAACCCGTAGAAAATTCTAGACTTACTTCATTTAGGGGTAACGCGTTACAGAATCGAAAATATTAGGGTTCAGGGGACAAAAAGGGTTTCTCCGGAGAAGATCAAGTCTCTTGTATCTCATAACCAATTATAATATAAATTAAAGTGTTACTATTTGATTTTTTGATTGTGTGACAACCTATCCCGTTGACGTGTGTGTCAACACATCCCTAGATTCTTGCTGTACATCAGGAGGTTTTTGACTGGCACAGGCAAGTTTTACCTGATGATATATACTACTCAAAATTTGCTAAGGTTATATTTTGAAAATGTGAAAAAATCATGAACAAATTAATATTGAAATATCGCGGTACACAGTGATTAGGTAAACCCTAGGTAACTTCACGATGAAAGATTGAGGCATGCAGTGATGGGTTCGAAATAAAAGATGTGCTTGATAACCTGTGTTTGGATGTATCGTGGCTGAACATCAATATCAGAAACTATCACTATCATTTAAACAACTGAATGAACACATGCCCACTAATCGCCAACGACAACAGAAAAAATATAAAAGATGCTTAGGCATGCTTACTAGGGGCGATCAAAAAGTAGTCGGCCTCACCTAGAAAATGACACAAATGCAGCTGGTTTTATGTTTTATGTTTCTACATATTATCTGTCAACCTCAAGCAAATTGGTTTTACTATAGTCAAGCCCCACGATCCCCATTTCGTTTGACTTTTTATCATGCTACTCCCCCAAAAAACGCAAAATCTGCAATAAATGCATCACAAGCTCCAGGAACAACAAAATATTCCAGAAATACTTTGTGTGTTTGAAATAGGTAGAAGTCAGCTAGAATCTACCTTAGACAGTAAAGTGCATGAAAAGCAATTTGAAACTACAATCGCTAGTTAAAGTGCACTTTCCCTCCCCATCCTCCTTAATGTTTACTGAGAGAACTTGTTTTGGAGATATTACTTCTGGCTCCACCCCCACCCCCACCCCCAAATTCAAATGACGTAATCATAAGGACATAACTTGTTCATACATCATGCCAAGGGTTCAAGCTAAATACTGAATGGTCACACAAGTATGAGCTCTCAATGTATTGAAACATTGCCAGCTTGAATATCTGGACACAATGTTTTTGAAGGACTAAAATGGCAGCGTCCTTAGCAAACAGTCCCCCTCTAAATCTAAATCAAACAATCCAAATCTTTGACGGGAAGTCTTCCAATACTATAGTGAACATATTTCATATGATATTATCTGAGGGCATACCATTATCCAAGAGTACCAAATGACAGATCGTTTTTCATTTAGAAATATACTATCCCCAAAACAGAAATGCATAGGCGTTTTGTATTTTAAAAAATCTATTAATTGCCCATTGTGTTCAAACAATCGTCAAAATATGTAAGAAAAGTGTTGATAACATGATTTTACACACTTGCACAAGTAAAAAAATCGATTTTACCTGAAAATGTTGATTTTGATGATATTTCTTACATGGATTAAAACAAAAAACCATCACCGCAACGCAACAGAAATTACCTCCCAGTTGAAATTGTGCAGCATGTACTGTCTGGCTATAAAAATCCCGATTACTTTCGGAAATCGGCACTCGTTTTGAAGGAGTTTCAAAGTCAAATCACTACGCCACTTCTTGACGCTACGACACGGAACATCCCATTGAAAGAATGCACGCTGGAGATTACCAATCTTCTGTTGCCAGGCGTCTGAACGTTAGTCTGAGCACGATATCACGGCTTGCAGCTCGTTACAACCAAACAGGTATAACAAATGACCGTCCCCGTACAGGCACACCTCGAGTCACAACTGCAGTCCAAGATCGGTACATCCGGGTACTACCTTTGCTTGATCGTACTGCCACGGTTGAGAGCAAGCAGCCAGGGTGCCTGGACTTCGGAGGATATCCGGTCAAACTGTACGGAACAGGTTGAGAGAGATTGGACTGAGAGCCAGGAGATCCGACGTCGGGACCGAGCTACGTCGTCACCATCGCAGTCAACGTTTCCGTTACCTAAAAATATCCACTTGGTTGCATAGACATTTCCTTCTTCTACACTAATGTTAAAAATCATGTAATAAAGTCTGTTTGTAGACGAGTTATTCATGTTTGAAAATACAACAGTTTTGCAACAGATTTCTGGGTTATGCGTTTCTTTTTTTAAATAGTATATTATACCCCAACGTGTTGTGATGATAACTATCTCGTTAACCACATTACCCACATATGAGATATTTTGGATATGGCTTTGCTAATGATTCCTTCAAAATAAAATGGAAGCTTTTCAAACATTGGACATAGAGAATATAGATATACCGACTTCTTTTTGAACGACCCTCGTAAAACGGAATGGGCATATGTGTAAACGTCTTTGTATCATGAACGTTTGGATCAGCTACTGAGCGACGTGCAGGTGGTCGACGGCGTACAGCTGGAATACTTATTAGTTACTACAGTTTTGAACAACAGTTTCTAACAAATCAATTCTGTGTGTAATTAATTACTCGTGATAATATTTTCTTAGAATGTGAACAGACAATCGAGATGTTAGTGAAGTGTCGGTTTCAGTTGTGTACTTCACGCAGTCACTGGACAATGCACTATTTTCTATACAACTGATCTTGACATTTCAGGCAGCATGCTGGTACTGATCTTCCTCTGTTGTCTACACCTAGTGGTGTTGCAGGCAATCCCCCCGCTTCCGGGTCTTGGAGCTAAGGCCGAGTTCAAACTCCCCGACGGCATTCGATACTCCAGGAGTTCCGGCAGTGAGAACGCTGTTAAAGATCCCAACCATGTCCCAGAGTTCCTGCCCTTCTCTAAGAACGCTGAGGGTGTTCCACAACTCTCCATTAAGAAAATACGGGACAGTCTGGGAAAGCCAACCAAACAACCGGACACTGTGGTCAAGCAGAATAAGCTCCCGAATCTGGACGGGCTGACCATGGAACAGATCAAACAAAAGTACGGGCCGGTCGGGAACAAGCCTCAGCCCAATGCGAGGAATCCACCCCCGGGAATGGACAAACGCCATGTCTCCCCGGCTTTTCCGAGGTCCCCCGTCGGGAAGAGGGCAGCAAAGGATGAACATTAAGTGGTTGTTCAAACAGGTAAAACATATACTGGCAGTAAATGGGTACCCGGTAGTATGAAGTGGTGTAGTTTTAGGCCTAGCGAGGAAATGGCATTCTGGGTTGTACATACGCCTGAGGGTGCTGTAAACAATGCATTTTGACTTGAACAAGACTTTTTATAGAAGGGAATGGATAATCTCCAGGGTATACGTTACGATCACTCTCCACTATACCCTGGATGCATTCACGGCCAATCACCTAAGCCGCCGTTACATCCGAGCTTGCCAGTGTCGACAAAGATAGCCGTCGCAGTCGCGAAGGTTTGTTCGCAGTGTCACTCAGATTTTTGGGGAAATCATACAGACCAATTCACAGATATGAAACTTTATAAAAATATATGAAAGAACTCCTTCTACCTCTTTCAGAGTACCTCTGCATCAACTGTGTTGCTAAGTTTAAACGGTTAGATAATTTAAGAAGTGAAAGTGAGTTTTGATTGGTTCGCTCAACTAGACACCTAGGGAGGTAATAAGATCATCGGGCCAAGCCGTGGATGCATCCAGGGTATAGTGGAGAGTGATCGTAACGTATACCCTGGAGATTATCGAGGATGGTGGATACAGTGCAATCTAGTTAATCAACAACAACAACAACAACAACAACAACAACAATGGACCTTGCACCATGTGTCTATTTTACGAATCCACACCAGACGTAGGCGTGATAAGCGAACGATTTAACAATAAGGCCATCCCACCGTTGCGATAATATCCATGATTTAAATGAGGATGTTGACGACGATTATGAATCATTTCGATTATAATGAAAAACGTTCTAAACGATTTCGAATGTTATAACGAATACATTTGACAAAAATGACGATGACGGTGATGAATGTAAAGATAATAATATGAGCATATTAATGACGACGATAACAATGAAAACGACAGGAAAACAATTATGGGAATAAGATTTGTTTTCCCCTTCAGCGTTATTACATTAGTGAGATTGACTCCATATACTTCTCGTTGTTTGTTTTCAGGTGATAGAACACCATCACCGCCACCACCAACATTACAAACGACACAAGCAACAACCAAATTCAGCGTAGGAGGTGGGAAGTTACAACAGAGAAGATGATAACGTGCTTCCTTCTTAACTGTTTCTTATTCCTTGTTGACCTTGTATTTTCAACCAACTCATTTAAATACTTTTGTGAAGAGAACGAAAACTGTTTTTGTCAACAGTTGGAACCTGTTTTATACGGACTCTCCTTATAGATGTTCCATAATCACAAGGCATCAACAACTGTTTAAAAGAATGTATTGAACGCACCTTTCCTTTTAGATGTTGTTCCATAATCCCAAAGCAACAACGAAGTCTATCCCTATGACTTTTAACTCATCAAGCACGCAAAGGGAAAGTTGACCTGTAAATATTTATTTGCAGGTTCGCAAGATTCTACATTTATTATACATCTTATCATGAATTCTGTCTGTAAAGAAATAGGAACCTTTCTTGTTGAGGCTTGACTGTAAATTATTTTTCTTCGGACGAAAAGAATTCATATTGTTTAAATCCTGTTCATCGATTTAATACATATTAGTGTACATTTTTGTGTGTTTTTTCAGTGAGAAACGTGAATAAAATGCGTCTCATTTTCTATTGTGTTTTTTTCCAAAGGCCCATTATCATTGTTGCCATGAGATTGGCGTTAGATACAGAGGGTCAGCTTCTTGCGGCAAGTAATTATCGGCATGGTAGCGCCGTTTAGGCCTATCTCAGCTCTTAATCTTGTTACTTGAGACATGGTGGACAGTTCATCTGGTCAGCCATATCCCTAGGACATGAACCATGATGCACTGCGGTAAAACTAACTCTTCGGCCACATAAATAGCGGACTCGACCCATCACTGCAGTCCGCCTTTCCAGAACAGCAGTACTGGTGCTCAGAGGTGTTCTGATTGAATCGTAACATCGAGGTAAGAAACGTCATTTGGCTTCACTCGTGTCATCCCGCAAGCCGAACAAGCGGCTACGGAAAGAGGCGAGTGGTAATATTTGTTTGTTTGTTGTTGAACGCCGCACTTAGCAATATTCCAACTATATGGTGGTGGTCTGTAAATAATCGAGTCTGGACCAGGCAATCCACTGATCAACAGCATGAGCATCGATCTTTGCAATTGGCATACGATGACATGTGCCAACCGAGTCAGGGAGCCTGACCACTCGATCCCGTTAGTCGCCTCTTACGATAAACATGGGTTGCTGAAGATCAATTCTACCCGGATCTTCACGGGTAGAGATGTTGGGCTATGTCCGTATTCTCATTCCATACTATGTCCTTTTTGACAATTATGAGGAATGAAACTGGCTATTGGTAGGTATATTTTTAGCCGAACATTTGTCTCCATGTCGTGCTGGGATCTGCTTCTGGATTGAATCCAGATAATACTGTCTGTATTTCCCCTGTGTTTCCCATCTCCCACAGGCCCAGAATATTCATTCCGACGTGAAAGAATAAAACGTTTTCCCATCTCAGGGGTGGTCGGGTAGCCTAGTGGTAAAAGCGTTCACTCATCACGCCGAAGACCCGGTTCGATCCCCCACATGGATACAATGTGTGAAGGCCATTTCTGGTGTCCCCGGGCGGTGGGGTAGCCTAGTGGTTAAAGCGTTGGCTCGTCACGCCGAAGACCCAGGTTCGATTCCCCACATGGGCACAATGTGTTAAGCCCATTTCTGGTGTCGCCCGCCGTTATATTGCTGGAATATTGCTAAAAGCGGCGTAAAACTAAACTCAGTCAGTCAGTCAGTCAGTCTGGTGTTCCCAATTGTGATATTGCTGGAATATTGCTAAAAGTGACGTAAAACAATACTCACTCACTATCTATTTATGACATGCAATCATACTGATATCATGCAGGATTTCCTTGTCCGGCAGAGAGTTTCCGCTTTGCTAGATGTGAAATCCTGCATAATGATTGTTCACAGGAGATACATTAAGCTTAAAGGATATCAAAAGGAAATCCTGAGTATAACACAATGAAGCATACTTACATAAAGGATATGCACAACATTTCTTTGGTTTGGGTTTCCAGCACAAAATAGGCACCAGTTATTTTCAACTTTCATCAAGATTTCTTTATGTTTTAGGTACTCAAAGAGCATGTTCAAATATTAATCTGTGCTATTAAAATCATTATCGCTGAGAATGTCTAATTTGTTGGTAAAAATACAGTATCAATGTCTTCATGAATTTCAACCATCGCGTCACTGACACCACCCCCCACCACCCCCTACACACACACACACACACACACACACACACACACACACATACATACACACACCGCTTATTCAAAAGAGCTCAGCTAACCTCTGTCGTAGGTAAAAGAGCCTTGCGTTTAGGGACACAACTCGGACTAAACGCTAGGGCCTAACTATACCACTCCCCGATTAGGTACCTTTGTCTGTCAACACCTGTTGATGTTCGTAAGTTTTCCCCAAAGATTACTACAGTGAACCAACGATCGTATGGGATTCGAACAGACCTTCTGTGGATCCTTGCATGCATAATGGGGCGAAACTCTTCGAGTTCATGAAGCTATAGTGAGTGAGTATGGTTTTACGAGCTTTTAGCAAATTTCCAGCAACATCACGGCGGGGGACACCAGAAATGGCTTAACACATTGTGCCAATGTGGGGAATCGAATCCGGGTCTTCGGCGTGACGAGCAAACGCTTTAACCACTAGGCTACCCCACCGCCCCGAAGCTATATTGAAGCTGACTATGGTTATCTGTATTACGTCCAACTATAATGGCGGCGGTCTATAATAACTGTCCTGGCCAGGTCACCAGTGTACTTTTTGTTTTCGGTTTGTCTACTGTTTGATACAGATTGAAAGTGATGTCTTCAAATAACATGCGGAATTTATGTGAAATTTTCTTTAGCAAAAAGAGGATTTATGCTGTAACTATTGGCGCGTGCCACAAAGTGATCTAAACTGACGTGGTCCCTAGTATGGTGATCAACCTTCAGTCGTTAGCAATCTACAGCCTGTTTTTATATTGTATTGTCATTTCTAGTTCCAATATTTTAGATTTAATTGCTAGTTTTAAATGGATATCTGTGATACACTAGTAGTTTTACTGTTCTTCGTCAAAGGGATTTTTAATTTCTAACTTTATTCATCTTTATTATAATTATAAAATGTTCTCGTCACGATATGGCTGAAATATTGCCGATGTGACGATAAATATTAACTCACTCACTCACTCACTCTAAACTGACGTACAAAAGAAAGTATACACCAATGTCTGATGGTGGGAAGAACACGCCTACCCATGATTACAAGCAACGGGCAACCAAAATATGGAATATGTACACTCCTTGTATCACACAAATTGTAAGACAGACACACTGCCTATAAAGTGTACATCCTGATGATTAAAACCCGTCATAGTTTAAGTAGATCCTAACACAGCACATCACGTGAAGTTTGTTGCGGTCTCAAGTGAAACTTTGACGGGTTTATTTGGTAATATAGTGTTGGAAATTTGTCCTTACAGAACACCTTGGATATAGATAGATTTACTTCCGTCTGCAGAAATAATGACGAACGTGGGTCACGCGTTACGTTAGGTCTCCCAACCTTTCTATATCGCCTGATGGCCTCATTTGGGTGAAAATGGTCGTTTGTTCAAATTTGACATAGTCAATACCACCAAAAGATGTATTCTCTTCAATAACTCATCTTTTGTTTCAGCGTCTGCATCCTTTGCTGCAATATTCACGAAATGACGTCACTTTTGACCTTATGCCTTGTGGTCAGTGTCCTGGGATCCTCCTGGGTGGATGGGAAGGACTACTGGGATGGCACAGTGTTGACCAACACCACCCTGAAAGATGAACCCCCGATATTTTTAACGCTTGAAGAAGTGAAAATACGATTCCCAACCGAAGAGGTTACTCGTGGGCCCATTCTGGGGATAAATGAAGGAATCAACATGCCGGTGCCTGGTTTGGCACGCACATCGCCAAGTACATTGGGACAATTGTGACTTGTTGACCTCTGACATTGAACTACGCCGGCTGCAGGGGGGATAACTCTTGCCTACATAGAGTAGCTGTCACACACACGCATGCACGCACACAGACACAGTCAGTAGTTAGTACGTTTACCAGCAGAGCTGTGCCGGTGTATGCAGAAAGGCTCGTATTCAGATTCCTACACATTTATAGTTTAGGCCTACACACAGAATAACCTCCTGAAACTGAGTTAATATACCTTTCATTTTTTGTTGGAGTAAAATGTGACCATACGTTTTGATGTGTTTCTGATTGATTTTTCATTCATCCACGCATGTCGTTGTGGAAAAATGCCTCTTCGCCTGCCTTAGACTTCAGCGTTATGATATAAACAGTCCGCACAACAAAGTGGACATTTTGAAAATTATAAAATTGGCGACCATCCGGAGTAGCGGAATTTCAGTGATAATCAGACCTCGTGGTCAAGGGATGTGCCAAACCTGGCAGTCAAAGATACCACATTTCGTTGTGTCGAGTTGGGATGTAGGCAGTTTGGAACTGTAGGCAGTATGGGACCTAACCTGCTAGAGGGGTGGAGTCAAGATGGAATACACAGAGGCAAAGCTTCGAGACAACCGTAGGTTTGACACATCAAAGTTTCTGTTAGGTCCCATACTGCCTACAGTTCCAAACTGCCAACAAAAATATTGTAGGCAGCGTGGGAAATGATTTTTTGCCCTGTAGAATAATGGAACAGCCCAATTATCAATGAAGAAGGGGTGTGTCGTTTGGAGTAAGGTAGTAGTAGTTATTTGCTTTATTTAATGTCGCAGGTACAACTAAGGTATTTCGGCGACGGGGTAGTACACTTATTAAGACATTAGGGGAACAAAAAATAGAAATTTTGAAAGAGTGGTGTTACTACCCCCCAAAAACCCACACAACTGAGTATTAAGGGAAATTTGAATGGGATCACGGCTCCAGATCATTCTTCAACATCAGGAGTACGTACTCCATATTTTTTCACTACAGGAGTACTGGAAAACCTTAAGAGTACTGAGTGGAATTTAATGGCGTATCAGTAATCTTGTGTTTCGTTTCATATCTGCACCACAACATTGATAGTCTTGTGTAAACAGGTCAATAAACAATAAACCAATATGTTTTTCAGATAAATACGTCTGTAAATGATTCTAAGACCGTACACCATTGCTGTGGTGCGTACCTGCTACGTTTTCTAAATTATTTACTACCGTATCGCGCATATTTTGCATCCGTACAAACGCCGATACGGCCCTTATCTGGAGCCCTGCGGGATGCTGAAATAGGTAAAGAGTATTAGAGATTTTGAATTTAATATAGATGTGGTGTAGTAAATGGTTATTGCTATTGTATTTTTTAACCAGCCCATGTGTAAAAACACGTTTATTAAGTGAATAATGATAAATATATAAAAGGTGAAATAATGAACTTGATAAAAAGAGAGAACTGATTTAAAAAGTTAAAAGAACATATATACATATTTATAACAATTTGTAAAATGGTAAAAAGTAGTATTATTGTTTTTCTTGCCAGATTGTTTGGTATGATTTTGTATGAATGAGATATTTAGTGAGTGGTTTAATTAATTTGGGATTTCTTAGAATGTGCTTGAAATCTGAAGGGTACTGTACTGGTCTTGGTATCTACAGACCAAAAAAAAGCCTTAAACAATCCTATAATCTCCCGGCAAACTCCAGTATCTTCACAGCAGAACTCACAGCCATAGTTCAGGCCTTGCAAACAACTTCTGACCAAACAAACACTACCATCTGCATTTTTACGGATTCCTTAAGCTCCATACAGGCTCTCAAAATTAACTCTACAACAAAAAGACCATAAGATCTTATAAATAACATATACAGAAGAATACTATACCGCCAAAACAAAAATAATCAAATACATTTTATCTGGGTCCCGTCACATATCGGAGTCCATGGCAACGAAATGGACATCCTTGTCAGTTGTGTGTAATTGTGAAACAAGTAAAAGACTGTAAAACCAGTAAAAGACTGTAAAACTTATCAATTTTTCATGATATAGCCATGTCTCCATGTAAAGACGGAGAATTCTCAGAATAAATAAACCCACCAACACTTGTCATTTTTTAAACTTCTGTAGGCAGAGTGCGCTTCACACATTATACCTATGTGGGAACCCGGTTTGTTCGAAGAACCCGGATCTTTGGCGTGACGAGCGTAATGTAACAGAACGAATGGAGAATCCCTGTGCTAAGGATGCGATACGAGAGATGGTGATACAGACATAACTTCTGACATCAAGCTTTGGATTTGGATGTGTCATATTACAAGTAATATCTGATAGACTGGACGGAAGATGAACAACCAGATCCTTTCGAGCATCGATCTACACAATTGGGATACGATACGTAGCAGTTAATCCAGTTACAGGGGAGTAAGTACGGCTAACAGAACAGCTAGGCGAGGGACTAGAGTGAGTGAGCTATTATTTAGCGTCACATCGGCAATATTTCAGCCATATCGTGACGAGAACAATCTAGTTTATATCAATATGAAAATAAATAAACCTGTCACCGAAGGACAGTAAAAATATTAGAGTATCACAGCTATATAAATTTAAAACTAGTACGCTATTTTAAAATTAAATCACTATAGACAGTACAAAATAAAAACGGGCTATAGATCACCAACAACCGAGAAGGACTAGAGGTACTAATTAGTGGCGAAAGGATCTGGTTGTTCATCTTCCGTCCAGTCTATCAGATATTACTTGTAATATGACACATCCAAATCCAAAGCTTGATGTCAGAAGTTAAGTCTGTATCACCATCTCTCGTATCGCATCCGTAGCACAGGGATTCTCCATTCATTCTTTTACATTACGCTCGTCACGCCAAAGATCCGGGTTCGATTATAGGTACAGTGTGTGAAGCCCATTTCTGGTGTCCCCAGCCGTGATATTGCTGGAATATTGCTAAAAGCGGCGTAAAACCAAACTCACTCACTCTTTTACATTAATTGGACAGACACGAACTGGGCCCCGTCTCTCACGTCGTTTTGTCAAGTGGACGACGCGCAAAGGGAGCCGGGTACCAGCTGATCTCTTCGAATGGGGATCAAAACGAGGCAGCGAATATGTCCATATAAAACCCCACCATATAACGGGATTATAAGTCGTTATTACGATATTATTAATTTGTTTTGGCGGGATACGCAAATGTCCCTTCGGGAGCTTCGTATTTATCATTATGAGGCGGATATATAATTCACTGGATAATCGAGGATGGGTCCGACAGTGTAAACTGTCGTTTAACACCAGGGGCGCTCTATAAATAGCCCCATTACATAACACAAATATAGGTGTGGACAGATACGTGGGCAGCTGAATTTGTAACTATTGTATCCTGTCTTTAGTCGGTAGAAGATTTCGTTTTGTTTGTTGTTTAACGCCGCACTCAGCAGTTTTCCATCTGTATGGCGGCGGTTTGTAAATAATCGAGTCTGGACCAGACAATCCAGTGATCAACAGCATGAACATCCATCAAAGCAGTTGGTATACGATGACATGTGTCAACCAAGTGAGCTAGCCTGACATCCCGATCGTACACCTTACGACCGACATGTGTACACGCTTCAGAGTTTTGAAGGCATATATATATATATATATGTCCATAGTCTGCCTCTCATTTTCTCTAAAACTGGCTACAGACAGGCGAACAATTCCAATATAAAAATGAAGGTTCATGAGGTCATATCTATTATATATTATCTCGCCGTATTAAGGAACGTGACTTTTTGTGTACTGAAAAGCAATATAAAGAAATGATAACTATTGGCACGTTGCTAATTTATCTATTTCGTGAAATACAAATATATAAACATATCATTGTATAAAGAGTCACATTCAATAAAGAAAACAACGATTTGACACATGTACTTCTTCCCATTTTATTTCTTTGGTATCAATATTTAGCAGTATGAACGTACGTGGACTAAAAAAAACCCTGACTTGATCATTTGATTTGTATTCAGGGGCCTAGCTACCATTCCAAAAAAAAGCCCGGGCTTACACATTGTTGCTAAAAAGGTTGGGCAAGCCCTCAATACTCTCTAAATATAAAGCTTTGCAACCTATCGGGCTTACAAAAAAAATGGCTTGCTACGTGCCTGGTATTCTTGGCAAAACATATATTTGACTCGGTTGGTGAATCTATTTTCGTAAACATTTCGTGCGAATTTCTACTTTTCATTACAGAAAATCATTAGCCACAAATCCGTATTTACAAATGTGTCATTTTTAGGAATGAACGTTAGGTTTTTGACATTGGAAAAATCTTTATTCCATGTAACAAATACATATATATTATTAAACTATATCAAATATGGTTATGTATAACAAAATAATCAGAACTATATACGAAACAGTGACGTCGTCTGCTACAAGACAAAATGGCGGTATATACCACACGTGCGGTGTCCTCATGCGCAAAACAGCTGTTCAACAGGTTATATAATTCTACCAGAAGGTCAAATCAAATGTTTTTGACCGAACAATGTTGTAAACAATCAAGATCTTTTGGCCAATTACCATCACAGGGGAGATTTTCCTCAGATCGGGAGCGTAAATCGAGGTGAGTTGTGACCTTGTCAAAGAATGATACTCGGTCGACAATGAAGTGATGCAATGCGTCATCACTGTCTGATTCTCAAGGGATGTTGATTTATCCCTGTTTCTTTTATGTTTCATTAAATGTAGCCAATAGTGTTAAATTAATAAATTTACAGTTTAGTCCTAAATTCCAAAGAAAAACAGAAGTAATCGGTATTTCATAATTTGGAAGCCACTATGTTCATTCAAGGATCCCAGGGATGAAGATCGATCAAGTTGGGATAACTTAACATCACCCTTATACAATTAACTTTAATCATCGAAGAATCACCTGAGATCAGTAAGGCCATACTGTATGTTTATGTTGTGATACAGGCAAACAGAATCTGTGATCACACCCATATTTGTTGACGTGTGAAAAGGGATGGGCTTTGTGAAGTCTTGTTCGATAAAGTTTTGCAATCCAGGTACTTGACAGTATGAACCACTGAAGACACTTGTTGTAATTTGTAAACAAATCAATATAGTCTTGATAAATATATACTGAAAGGCAAAAGAAACGTCGTAATATTAGAAATGACATTTGAGTATCAATGGAGTATTTGAACCTATTTTTTTAAATATACACCAGAAGTCAAGTTTGAGGAAAACATGAATCGTGGTCGTATAGCCTGCATTGCCCAATAAAATATTGTTTGAGATTGGAGTTAGAAATGTTTTTGTTTTTTGGAGAGGAAAAGTTCCCACAAACACAACATTGAAATCGAGACGCACGTGCATCATAAATGCATTCAGGCATAAATTGCCGGCTTGAATGGCAATCTTTCACTTGTTTTCTGAACACAGCAGCTATGACTAGGTTTACGAGAGATCAACCACAACAAGCTATTGGACGTCTGCACGCTGGTCAACATGCTCGAGTCATTGCTAATGACTTCAGTTGCAGCGTCTGAACGATAGAACGTCTTAGAGTCGCGATATACAACGCCACCAGAAGCACTGATGACCGTCCACGAGTGGTCAACCCCGTGTAACAACCGCCGCCAGGACCGTCATATCGTCCATCAACACGTGCAAGACCTATTCGCAAGGGCCAGAGAAACAGCTTGGGGGACCATAGGAAACCACCAGCGACCAGTCAGTGACCTACCATTCGGCGACGTCTCCAAGCCAGGAACCTGTTTTGTCGATGTCCTGCCAGGAGACCCATATTCACCCAACGTCACCGCCGGGAACGTATCCAAGTGGACACAACAGCGGCAAAACTGTCGTGGGTGACAAAGGAGAGGGGTTATCTTCTCTGATGAAAGTCGGTACTGCATTTCAGTGGCGTATTATTTAAAAAAAACAGGTTAAAATGTTCCATTGATACTTAAATGTCATTTCCAATATTACGACATTTCTTTTGCCTTTCAGTATAGATATTTTGATATATTTTTTGAGAGAAAAAAAAGATTAGCATAGATCAATCAAACACATACTAGCTGTGCATGTGAGGGGTAACTGAATCCGTACCCACAGAGATTTATACCCAAACGTTTTTCACGGACTCAAATGTTGGACAACCCATACCCACTTGTACCTAAACAGCTCCATGACTCGTGCTAAAAAAAAGCGAAAAATTTGAAGTGAATGTTTGAAACATAAAATGAATAAATGTTGGAAATGTATAATGAATCATTGAATGAATGTTGGAAATATGTAACATGTTTAATGAATGAATGTTGGAGAAGTAACTGTGCTAAGAATGAATTATTGTCAAAGTAGTAAGTGGGAAAATGATGAATAAAATAATTATAGAAAACTATATCTTTGTTGTTTAATTCGGGTTAATGCAATCTGGTTTTAGGTAAATTTCAGCTAGTAGTATGGCTAAGTTATACCACTTACGCCTTGGAAAACTCTTTTGACAAAGTTTGTCAATTCTAAATGTGAATGAAAAATGAATAAAAGAACAATCTGGAATGTCTGAGATGGCTGAGTTTAATGACAGTGTTATGGTATAAGGGAGGTGAAAAGAGATGACATGTATTAACAATTTTGACACGTCAAAGTATCTTCTTCTTTTCTTTGAAAACATATCAATGTTAGTCATTTTGACGTTCCAGGTTTTCTGCAGGCTATGCTGTTGGAACACTTGCGTTCTCCAGGGGTCTGCTCATGTTGCTTGGCCTGGGAAAGAAAGAAGAAGAAGATCCAGTGATAAGTTTGTTCCGAGAGGCACGACTGGCACAGCATGAGAAAAACTTTGACAAAGCAGAATATTATTTTCATGAGGCACTTAAAGTTGCTGCGGAAAATCACAAAAAGACCGACATGACAACTCGAGATTACCTCTTTGCCAAAACAAACATCTTTGACAGTCTTGCCGACATGGCTCTATCCAGAGGTCAGTTCGACAAGGCAGAGAAATTATACAAGGAGACAATGAAGTGTTGCTTTGAGGTTGGTGTTGAGAAAGATGATAACTCAGTGATTGAAATCTCGATCAAACTAGCAAGTATCTATGCCATGCAACACAGAGATGCTGAGGCACGGACAGGATTCGAGTTCTGTATAAAAACACAAGAACAGAAAGTGAACGAGTTAGATGACACAGACAAGGACACAGTGGCACTTCTTGGTCTTGCATTGGAGAGTTACGGAAGGTACCTCATGTACCAGAAACAACTCGACAAGGCACTGCCGTTGATTGAAAAGGCTGTGACTGTTGCGACTTCAGCTTTAGGGGAGGAACACCCACAGACGCTTATTTTACACAATGATCTGGCTACACTGAATATTCTCCGTAAAAATTACGGGCCAGCTGAGAAAACTTTGAAATATGCCATAGAGGTTGGAGAGAGGGTTGAGTCGAGTGAGGTGCCAGCGTTGTACTGTAACCTTGGAGCTCTGTACATGCGTAAGTCAGAACTTGAAGCTGCAAAGAAAGCCTGCAGCCATGCTTTACAACTGGCTAAGAAAATGAAAGACACTACATCGGCACATCAAGCACAGAAATGTCTGGATAAAATTTACAAGGTTACCAGACAAAGTAAAAGTAGTTAATAATATGCTCTTTAGATTTTTGTTTATCATTTAATTTATTTGATATTGTTAACTTAAGTTGTATTTTACCATTGCTGTGTATGCTTTGAAGAGAGACCAAGGTATGTATTTATGTCAGTTGTAACTTGATAAGAATTATCAGTTTTTGTCATTAGTGGTAGTCTCACGTATAATATTCATCAAGGGACCTGTTTATAATTTATGAGTTGTGCATTATTACCAAGTCATTATATGTTTTGCATTTTATTTAAGTATTTTACATAATCAGCATAGTTTCTGTGGATCAAATTCTTGACAGGTATTCAAAATTAAGAAAAAAAGTCAGGGTTTTCTCAATCTCTTATTCCTAATGAAACATCCCTGTTACAATGTATAGACATAATGTAACATATCTATTGTATCATGATATAGGGTTTGTGAATGGATGTATTGTAATGTGGCCTTCGTATCAGGACACAAGTCCTGTTACGCTTCAAACTTTCATAGAACTGAACCATATCCCATCATGGATTCAATTTGTTATTCATAGTGCACAAGAATCAAGGATTTAACATTATTTTTTGTGTTTTACTTGGAATTTGCCTGTTGTTGATATGTGTGATATGTAAAGATGTAAAATGTATGTAAAATGGAAGATTTAGAAGATATGCAGAAGCGTAACATGTGTCATTTTGCCAAGGCTGCTTAATGTTACCTGTGAAGATCCGGATTAGAATTGGTCTTCAGCAACCTATGCTTGACATAAGAGGCCACTAACGGGATCGGGTGGTCAGGCTCGCTGACTTGGCTGACACATATCATCATATCCCCATTGTGTAGATGGATGCTCACACTGTTGATCACTGGGTTGTCTGGTCCAGACTCGATTAATTACAGACCACTGCCATATAGCTGGAATATTGCTGAGTGCAAACTAAACTCACTCACTCACCTATATTCATGACACATCATATATGCTTCATGGTGTACTCGCTGCAGCTCTGCTGGATACAATACCATATTGCCATATCGTCACACCACTATTAATCATCTTGATAGTCATACACAGGTGCAAATGATTAAATTTAGATCTGACATTCAGTTTAACAGCATGGACCAATTTATGTTTCAATATTTCATCATTATGATTTTTTTATAATTAAATGTTTGGAATATTATTAATATAGTGCAATATGTCATATTTGATATTTGGACTCTTTAATGTTTTGAGACTTTTTCGCGTCCTCTTTCCCAAACCCATTGTTAGTCATGTATTGGTGTTGGATGGGGATTTAAGCAATAAGATTTTAGTAGTTGCATTTATCAGTTATCTTTTCGATCTGTCTTGTCTATATAGTTATGATAAAGATCATGATTTCATGTGCCATATGTACAAAGGTAGACTCCTTGCAAGTTAGCTTAGGAGGAGATTTCTGTGCAATGGTCAAAGTTAAAATCCATATCTCTCAATTTTGCAGACTGACGTTTTAATTAATGTTTCATTGTATCCTTGATGCTTCCTTTGTTGCCATGGTTACCAGAGTTTAGAAACTGAGGGTATCCTGGGGACTTTGCTATGATAGTGTTTGAAAGAAAGCTTGAATATAAAGTTTACATCTCACGGTGTCTGAGGAGTAAAATATGTTCCCAGTATTTTTGAAAGTGCCACTGCAATTGATTACAATGTGTGAAACATTTGTGGTGTCCCCTGTCATGATATTGCTGTAAGATTGCTAAATCCTTCATAAGCCATGCTCACTAACTGCATTTTGATAGGATTGTCAGGCTCGTTGACTTGTTGGGCTGCATGTCATCGTATCCTCACAGCACGAGAGGTTGATCATGAGTTCTGGCCCTCTCCGGAGTAGACTATTAATGCCGTCGTGTAGCTGGATTTTTGCGTTAAACAACAATTATCCATCATCCTTAGAACTCACGGCATGGACTCTAAAACTGCCTTGCTGGACCAGTGTCTAAAGATGGAAACTGATGAAGAGTTTTTCAAGTGACAGTCTGTGCAATAAGTGATATTTTCCAGCCTAAGGCCAGACCAATTTTATTTCTTGTTTTACGGATCCACCGGTCATATTAAAAAAAAATAATAATAATTTTCCCCGCTCGAAAAATAAAATTTTACTGTTTTTATTGGCCAAAAATGTAAACTTGCAAGAATGTATTTTAGATTGTTTTTTGCCCCATATACACTTCATTAATTGCCAAAAGTAAAATTATTTTTTAGTATTTAAAAGGAATGTTACTTTGACTGGTGATTTTTATTTTTTTTTTTTCTCCTCCTGCCTTTAGGTTTTCTGAGGACAAAAATCCGTAAAACAAGAAAGAAAATTGGTCTGGCCTAAGCTTTTTTCTGTTTGTCACTTCCAATGAGAGATTAATTGTAGTAATATGAAAGAGTTGGTTGGTACTTGAGTAGTACACATATCATTAGCTGTTTCTCCCAGGTCACTTGTTGATCGTGTTGTGATAACCATGATGAACCATGTTGCCAAATGTCTGCCTTTGTCCCAAATAGTGGTTGTAATATCATTACGACAGTTATGTGTTGTGTTATTTAGCAAATTGTTTGAAACATATTCACTATCATGATCATATACTTACTATCATTGTCCACACTACATCATGTTGCTAATTTTTGAATGCCTAATAATGTTGCCAATGATTGTGATAAACATTGTTCACTTATTCATCAAATTGATGAGAACCGATTTATTATTGACTTCTTGTTGTATTTTCATTGATCATAGTTATGATTAAGATGCACATGTCTTCCTAAAAGTATGGGGTACATAGATGGTGAATGGTAGAGTTGTGCCCCTTAGTTTAGTAAGTATCCGCTGATGATTATTCTTGGTTTGACAGCACCATACTCATATCCCAGTGTTTCCTCAAAGTGTCCACAGTATCCTATGCTCACTGTACAAAGCAGGGGGCATGGGTGATGCAGTTTTAATCCCATTTTGCCATGATATGTTTCTATGTTTGTCAATGCCATTCCTGTTCTCTTGGGTTTCATATTGTGGTAAAAAGCTAACATCTGCTTCACTTTGGGCATTCCTCCCAAATCAAGATGACACTGGAATACTGTTTAAAGCGGTGTTAACTGAACTCACTTACTCACTAACTCACTGTTGTATAAATCAACATAATGGATGATACTGAAGGGATTAATCTTCTTGATCTAATCCTACCAGAGGCCAATATTAACATCTACAGTCAGAATCCCAAAATGCCTTTTAACATTTCCCAGTTCATGATGATATTTATATACTGACATACAAAAGAAAGTACACACCTGGTGATTTCGGGACTTCCCCACACGTTTGTGTCTTGGTAGTCACCATCAAAATACTTATCAAAATATTTGAATTATTATTATCATTAATTTTTTAAACATAATTCCCCAAACCAGGTGTGTACTTTCTTTTGTACATCAGTTTGGTTCTATGTTCCTGTGAAATATATGTGACATCTGATCATATGCCTTGGTAGAGGTGACTTGTACAGTGTTCACGAATGGTGTTTCAAAGTAACAGGACATTGGGTCCTGTTAGTTTTAGATGTCCCTGCCGTGATATTGCTGGAACATTGCTAAAATCAGTGTAAAACTAGCTTATTCACTCACTTACAGAATGATTTTCATTTAAGTACAATTCTTCATCTGCACATGTGAGTGCTATTTACGTCATGTGGTTGACAGGTTTCAGTGTATGGGCAACAGTACGCAGGGTATGTTCTTTACATCATATTGAAACATAGGGCAGTTTTTGTGGTTCGTTCTGATATTACTCACTTGTTGGCCATACTAGTTCACCATTGTTTGTTTGATATACCAATTTACCATTACCGCACTGCATGTCGTGTATGGGGCATGGCTGTACCATACTTGACTTGAAATATATTATATTGATAGACTTATACATCGTCTTATACAGTGGTCTCACCATTAACAAGAACATCTATTTCAGTTAAAATAAAGATTTTCTATTTTTATGGTATATTGAATTATTATGATATGAAATCAACCCAAATCATCATAACTATGATAAGTATTGGAACCAGTAATTCCAGAGATGCCAACCTCTACGATTTTATCGTAGTCAGCTACGAATTTTAGCCTCAACCTATTTTTAAACTAATTCTACAAAATTTGCAGAAAATTAATTAATATTCAGATATATACACAAAAACATAATTTTCGTTGATTAAATACATTTTCGCCTAAAAAACGAGAAGAAGAAATGTAATGCTGATAATTTGGAAATCTGGTGTTGCTCTCTTTTAAGGTTCCTTGGAGGTATGTGAAATTAAAGCTTCACTCTTGATTAGTGTCATATTATCTTTCTCAGAATCCATCATGACTTTAAGTGTTTAGCTGACTACTAATTTTATGGTCAGACTACTAATTTTGATCCTTGAAAATACTATTTGCAACACTTTGGGGTTGACATCTCTGCAATTCATATGGGAGAGGTTTTCTAATAGTAATTTCTTAACCATATAATGTATAATTTCATCTTGTAACGCTAGCTACAGGCAGGTGTATGCTAGTTTCAAATGGGAACCCTTCAGCTCCTCTTATGTTTGTAAACCTGCCAAAGTCAAAACCTCAGGAAAAACAATCATCATGGTATCTATTCATCATCATCATCATCATTATCATCATTGATAATCATTTAAGGCTATGTTTACACATTGTGTCTCCATAGTGACATATTCAGCATGAGCATGATGTCATGTTTTGTCACAATTTCATATTATTATTATTTATGAATCATTATAAACATCAGTTTTTTATGTTGAGTAAAAGGATTATCAATACTAGGTTGTAAGCTACTTCATACATTTATTATTAGCATTGCATATTCTCGCCTGTCCGACAGCTCTTTGATGGTCTGTTTTGTGGTCGGACGGTCAGTTTTAAAAAGTAGAACACGGATGGTCAGGCTGTTATTGTGTAATGTACTCCATGCTATCCAGGTATGGATGAATCTGACTTGGATTATAATGAATAATCCATGTTGACTGAAACACATTTGAAAATGCCCCACTGTGTTATTATTCTGACAATAATTATCTGATATCAAACGGTTATTTTCTCAAATTTACCTTCTTGTTGGTTTTGTTAGTCCAGAAAGTTTTGGACTGCCAGCATTTTATCCGATCTGGTAACTTTGGAGAGTTGCTAGACCGGTCGTCTGGATGAAATTTTTGGGGAATTTTCAATACTGTTACTAAATGTCTTGTTTACTTTTTCATTTTTTTCTCAACTTACAAGTCAGATTTAACATTAGCCTATTGGTGATTCTATTAATGTCTTCTGTATTATGTGATCTGGAAGTAATTGAAAGTTTTATAGTTAGACACCCTTATCTTTATAATGAAGTGTATAGCACAGTCTGTACCCTAGTGTTCAGAGTCTACAATCCGAAATCTGGCTTGGTATTATTTTCAGTACATTTCAGTGTCATTGTATAGCAGTGTTTTCTCTGGCATTTTTTACAGCTGGACATTGTGACCGGCTAGCATTTCAAATACCGGTCATTTGTAAATTTTACCAGTCACATGATCACGCTTTTCATTGTGGACGAGACCTTGCACCCCTAACAACCAATCAGAAATGCAGAGGGTATCGCAATGCATCAATGTTGCTATTTTTAGCCTGGGGTTTTATAAAACTGCTATTTTTTATTTGACAACACTTCGATGTCATTGTGAAAACGTAATCTTTTTCGAGGAGAGGTAAAATTGACAGAGGTAATTAGAAAATTGATTTTAGAATTTGCCGGACACGATGACCGACAACTTTTAAAATTTGACATTCTAACTTTGTGCTGGTCTAAGTCTGGTATATACCAGATAACGGAAACACTGTATATAGACTTTTTATTTATTGGCATGACCAGAATACATTATTTTGTTGATGAAAGTACTGATTTTGTTTTAGAATGTTTTGCACACATAACACAGGAAATGTTGATGCACCATCAGAGCGTGACCAGTGTTTGGTGTTTTTACCATGTTATAAATAATGACAATTTTGCTTCCACAAGAATAATGCTTATCAGTATTGCTTCTTGCACTTTGTATATGAAAACTAGTCAGAGTTTGAGGTGACAGGGCTGGCTGTTGATCGCAGAGATCTAAAATCATTAACTGTATATCGATTGATTAACGATAAATACCTGAGAATTAAAATGTTTAAAAATCTTAAAGAAAGCTACAAATTTCACATCACTGGTGAGTGGTGACACATTATGCTTGAATTACTAACCAAACTGTTCTGATCATGATTTTGAAGTAGCCTATGAATAAACTATGTATTATCTGCATAAATTAAAGCTTTATTTGGATATTGAAAACTAAATTTTCATGTAATCATTAATAATATAACGGTAATGCTATTTTTGAGGGCATTATCATTTGCAGAAGCCTGAGGTCTTCCATTAGTTGAAAAAGACCGAGGGCTTCTGCAAATGATAATACCCTCAAAAAAGCATTAGCGTTATTATTGCTAAAATACATGGAATTTGTGTTGAAAAGAAAAAGGAAACAATGAAGGAATTTGACTGTAAGTTTACTGCCCGAATGCAATTACATCATCGAACAATTCAAGTGACGTCACAACAGAAAGTGACGATATTCGGCCTTGGCCTTTGACAAGACCATAGCCTGCAACATGTCAAACTATGTCAGTGTTCGGTTTTGGTCCAACAACAACGTTAGTAGTGCAATTGTTGAGGTTAGCACCAGCAAGAAAGCCAATATTACCGCTATTTAAAGCGGGAATTCGAGTTGCTTTGACTTGTTTCACCCAGAATATCTGCCAGTCCAAAGCCAATGTCGAATGAACCGTAAGCCCACACACCCACTATGATGTCACTTGACAACAGAACTGATAGTGGCCCGTCATTAAGGTTGAGCGGTCCAATATCATTTGCAGCGGCCCACAAATATCTGATAATGGGAGGGCCGTTTCATGATAATTCCATGTATTTTAGCTATAATTTTTAATATCAATGATATTTCTGATTATCGGCCTTTTTAGCCAGTCCTAGAAGTTGATCATCATGGTCATTGTAAATCGGGAACTGAACCATATTCAGAGGAAACGTTTAGCTGAGACAAATGTAGCCTGAATCTTGGAACCAGGACAGCCAGACAGTGATAGTGTTTGGTTTGTAAGAATCATCTTTAAACCTGACGATGAACTTGTTAGCTCTGATGGTCTTTTGCCTGTATGATCTTGGAATGATTTCAACACTGTTCAGGTTTTCTTGGATGCACTTGACTTGAATATCCAAGCATTACTAATCACAGGCTAAGATCATTTTAACAATGTCATCGGTGATGATTTCTCAGCATTTTGGTACCGTACTATATAGAGTATTGTACCCTCATGTCGTTAAATGCCTACAATATCAACATGATTCAGTAAAACTTTAAAGCTCTGATACATGCCAATGAGTTTTAAACTGTTATTGACAAATATTGATATTCAAAGTTAAGAGTGAGATGATATTTATCATCCAATATCTTTCTTCTAACTTTTTCAATTTGTTAGAAGTAAAATCAAGTTTCAGTTGTGTGAAAAGAACTGCTAACCAGTTTTGGTTAGATGTTATTGTTGACAATTTATGGTGATGTCATGGTAACCAGTGATGTTCCAATGGTCCTCAAAGTACTGTGATGCAATTTCATTGTAGCAATATGTCCCATGAGGCATTGCTTGATCTCACCCAGGTGTTATCACATGTGGAAACCAGTTTTTGAAGATAATTATCAGTCCATAGACAGTTACTGTGAAGTGTCCATTTGCAACATATCAACAATGTGATCATTATTCTTTAGTTATTCCATAACTTTTGAATGTATCAATTGAAAGCTATGTATTCGGGGAGCTATCTTTGGATATAAATGGCTATTGGGAGCCTTGTTGTTTGTGAGGAAACAAATTAATCTTGGAGATAATAACATGAATTATAGTAATAATAATAATGTCATTTTTATAGCACTGAACTCCACACGCACTGGCGTTCTCTAAGCACATACAACATAATGGACATTGATACCCTGAATAACCCAAACCGCCTTTGGGGTGATAGAAGGGTAATAGTCATATGACTTATCCCACCAGGTACCCATTTTCTGCTAGGTGAACAGATTTATAACTTGTACAAAGTGAAGTGTGAAGCCTATATTAGTCGAGATGCACAGATTCCATGGAAAAGTGTGTTTTTTCAATAATTGATGACAAGTTTGGTATACAACACACCTCGTTTTTGCCTGTGTAACATCTGGAGAAGAAAGTACAATGTGAGTTTGGAACCACTCCATCCAGGTCCAGAACCCCCATTGTACTTACTACTCAGAGCCACGATATGATTAAAGGATGGAACTACATTCCAGGAGTGTATGGATACATTTCTGTAGGGTGTAACATCAGCGAGTGATTGTCTGGTCAGAAAATAATGCAATAGTATATGTGAGTTGGAGCTGACTGTATGCAATTGTTTCAGGCGTAATAAAAACAGGTTAAACTGTAATCAGTTGTTTGTTGTGTTTTGATCCATAAATTGTTTGATTGTTTGTTTTTTAATGCCGCACTCAGCAATATTCCAGCTATATGGTGGCGGTCTGTAAATAATCGGGCCTGGACCAGACAATCCAGTGATCAACAGCATGAACATCGTTCTTCGCAATTGGGATACGATAACATCCATCAACTATGTCAGCAATCCTGACCTCTTGATCCCGATAGTCGCCTTCTGCTAAAGAGCAATTCTAACTCTGATCTTCATCTGTGTTTTGATCCATGACACATCTAAAGATCTTCACCTCAGTGTTGAAGATTAGTGTGGTTACAGCCTGTACCCTTGCTGGTTGTGTCATCAGAGACATGTGGAGTCCAGGCCCCATTTTCTCGAAACAAACTTAGTTTTTACTCAAATTTAAAACTGAGTTTGACTGACTGAGTTTAGTTTTACGCCGCTTTTAGCAATATTCCAGCAATATCATGGCGGGGGACACCAGAAATGGGCTTAACACATTGTGCCCATGTGGGGAATTGAACCCATGTCTTCGGCGTGACGAGCCAACGCTTTAACCACTAGGCTACCCCACAGCCCCTCAAACTGAGTTTGACATTTTGAAACAGCTGAATTTTTAACTCAACTGCATTTTTAAAATTATAAAGCCCAAATTACTAGTAATCTATCCACCAAACTCAAATTGTACACTATGTTTGAGTTTAATATCGATTTCAGTTCATTCTGGGAAATGCATTTTCCTGCATTTTCTCAAACTTGAGTTAAAACTCAGACTTAAGTTTGTTTCGAGAAGTCGAGGCCAGGTTGTAACTTGTGTACAGCAGTTCATGACGGAATGGATCGGTTGCTCAAGCTAGTAAGGCCATCCTTGCCTGTGGTTAATTGCTCACATTGCCTCATTATATCAATCACTGGATTGCCTGGTCCTGGTCTGATCTTTCACAGGCCGCCCGGAAAGTTGCTGAGCTTGGCATTTAAACAAACCTAGCAATAGTAAAGCTAAGATGATAGAAAAATTGATGGAATACATTTTGGTTAAACGGTCCACACTCAAAACTATTATAGGCCAACATGATATAGCAGTAATATTACTGTTTATGTGATTAATTAGCTGCAACATTTCTGTTTGTGTGATGTTTATCCATACTCACCTGGACATCTTTGAAACAATGCAGTTGCACGATGCTAGTTAGAACCAGGCTAACTGAAGTGCGGGTCTTCACTGTGCAAAACCTGGCATTCTGAACATTGGTTAGCATACTCAAACATACTTACAACCATTCGCTTAGACCCAAAATGGTAGACTGGCATGAAATAACATTCACCGATTGGACCCATTGGTTGGTTGGTTTGTTGTTTAACGCTGCACTCAACAATATTCCAGCTATATGGCGGCAGTCTGTAACTAATCGAGTCTGGACCAGACATTCCAGTGATCAACAGCAAGAGCATCGATCCACACAATTGGGATAAGATGACATGTGTCAACCAAGTCGGCTAGCCTGACCACCTGATCCCGTTAGTTGCATCTTACGACAGGCATGGGTTGCTGAAGACAAATTCTAACCCGGATCTTCACGGGTCTCTGGCTTAGACCCAAGATTTACAGGCTACCACGATACGGCTTGAACATGGCAGTCTGTCATAAAATACTGACTGGCTGAGTTTGGATTTACGCCGCTTTTAGCAATATTCCAGCAACATCACGGCGGGGGACACCAGAAATGGGCTTCACACATTGTACCCATGTGGGGATTCGAACCAAGGTCTTCGGCGTGACGAGCCAACGCTTTAACCACTAGGCTACCCCACCGCCCTGTCATAATATAACATTCACTCACTGGAATGAGGTTTCAATGTCCTGCTGATACATGATTAGCTTGGAACCTGTGTGGTTTCAGAAAACTTAACTCCAAGTATCCAATGCTTGTCACAAGAGCCGCCAAATGGGGTCAGGCTCAGGGACTCAGTGACCTGACAATGTGGGATGAAACAACATAAAACATATTTGAGCATGACCCGAACACGAAATTTTCATGCTTCATATTTTCCACTTTTAATGACATTCTTCGAACAAACAAAAAGAAAGGCATTTATACATATTTATTCATCAGTTCATACAATAGATATAGTAACAAGTCTGAGCACCATGAATCCACACTCGCAACAGTGACAATACAGACAGTCAGTCCTTGACACCTTGTGTAGACGTGTTCAGTATGAAGTCGTGTTGGTTCACAAGTAGTGTCACACATACATGGCTGGAAGAATGCTAACAAAAACATGTCGAAAAAGAAAATGAGAAATATGCTTCATCAACAAACAAAAATTTTAAGTCTTGACCCCAACAACATTTCACTTGTACAATAGTTCTTCACTTGGGGCTCCTTTCTCGAAGCAACCTTTACTAAGGTTAACCTTAACTCCCATTCTTTAACATTGCACTAAGGTTGCCTTAGTGACTTACGATCACATTAGTGCTTTGTGAAAGGAGGCCCTGCAGTGCTTTGATAAAAAATATAAAGAAGATTTATTCCTTCTCATGTGACCCTCTCTGACATAAGTGTATCAATGTCAGAAGAATCAGGCTCCTTGCCACCGCAAGGTTTGCCCCAAATATGTCTGATGTCAATATTTACAGCTCAGGGTACAAAGAGTGAGTGAGTTTGAGTTTAGTTTTACGCACTTTTTAGCTATATTCCAGCAATATCACCGCAGGGGACACCAGATATGGCCTTCACACAATCTACCCATGTGGGTTATTGAACTCGAGACTTTGACGTGACAAGTGAACGCTTTAACCATTAGACTACCCCACCATCCCAGGGTACAATGAGTGAGTGAGTGAATTTAGTTTTACACTGCTTTTAGCAATATTGCAGCAATATAACGGCAGGGGACACCAGAAATGGGCTTCACACATTATACCCATGTAGGGAATCGAACTCGGGCCTCGGCATGACGAGCGAACGCTTTAGCCACTAGACTACCCCACCGCCCCTGAAAATAGTGCATTCTCAGTATCAAGGGAACATTTGTCAGGTATACATGGTACAATGAGCTGTAGTGGAGTTAAGGTGTTATTGAGACACAAAGCACTGTAGGCATCTGCCTGGTATAAATCACAAAATAAACAAGTCATACATGTTGGTACCACAGCTGATGAAACTGAAATAAACTGTTCAACATCGCAACAAAGGATGTGCTATTCCAAGATTTTCCAAACTTTGAACACAAGTAACAGGTGGACAGACTCAAAGCAACAAACTGCCATTTTCCTTTCATTCCATATTTTCCATTCTCATCAATCAGATCACAATTTCACAACGACAAAACTCAAACACAAACTGTAACATGTTAAAGGAGAATTATAAAGCTTGATCCCACCACCACTGTGAAGATCTATATACTTTCTATTAACACTCTTAAATTGCAAATACTAATATTTTCACAAAACGTGGATCCACGGCATGGAATCTGGAATTAGAGCTTTATGAAACCAAAGTAACCCTTGCAAAAAACACCATGAAAATCGTAAATATCAAAATGATATCTGGCAGGTGTAAATTTTTAGAATTATTTTTAAAAGACATGCATGTAAATGAAAAATGCATTGCTTTGTTACTGAAACTGTGTTTCTTTTTATTATCACAGGTGCAGACTTCTGGTTTACTGACTTCTTCTTCAAACAATGAGAGAGTGAGTTCGGTTTTATGTTGCTTTTAGCAATCTTCAAGCAATCGACACCAAAACTGGGTTTCAAACACTGTAACCATATGGAGATTCAAACTGAGCCTTCGGCATGACAAGCGAATGCTTTAACCACTATGCTACCCCACCACCACTCCTAAAATGTTTATTTGGTTGGAACATTTTCTGACAGAATGGTGCCCCTCATGCAATGTGTAGTGAACTGAAACAACCAGAACACACAATGTCAGATTAACATAATACGACCAGCATGCATCAGTGTTCCTTAATCATTATCATATGGAAATAATGGATAATTAAACATAATTTATTAGCACAAATTTCATGGCAGTTGATTGCCTATCCAAACAATTTTGTCTGTGTTTGTTTTCAGGGCTGGAAAAACATTTTGGACAAACCACAGATAGATTTATGATTTCTCACTGATAAGGTTCTGGCAGTCCCGCTTCACAAAGATTAAGACCTAAGATCTCAGTAACTTTTCTCATAGCATTCCTATACTGTAACATAGGAAGTATGAATGCTATGAGAAAAGTTACGAGATCTTAGGTCTACTAGAGCTTTATGAAACGGGCCCTGGATTGTGTTGCCTTCGTTGAGCTGAAAAATGTCACATATTTTGTACTGCCAAAGTATTTATGTAATCAATTATATTTAAATAGTTTGTAAAGTTCTTGTAGTTTATGAACTTATAAGAATTTACAGCGTTTGTGTGTTTATGGAGTTAATAAAAAAGAAAAGAAATAAAACAACCTGGCAAGTATACCTCAATAGATGCAAAATAATATTGCAATCAAGTTTTTGAAGCACCACCCCATCCTGAATTCAATGACCATTTTGTATAGTTTTTCCAGCATTATTTGTATCAACGAATCAGTATTAGACATCTTATAGACAGCACAGCGTAATTACAGTCACATCAACAACACATATATAACGATACCTCACCAACAAAAACAGTTTACATGTTAACAATGTTTAAAATGTTCATGATGAACACTTTGTAGTAGGGCTGGCTATCTGCTCAGACCATAGAGACTGATAATCGTTAACTAAATATCAGCCGATTACTAATAAATATTGGAGAAGTAACTTTAAGCAAAAATGCAAAAGAGTCCAATAGAAATCAACATATTTCATGTCAAAGGTCACTGTTATTTCATACAATGCAAGACAATATCAAAGATAAAATTTTCGCTCAGAAAATTGCTAAGATTTCTTCCCATTGATGAGATTTCAAATTATTGATCTTTTCATTGACTGACTGAGTGAGTTTGGTTTTCACCAAAGATTACTATAGTGAACCAACGATCGTATGGGATTCGAACAGACCTTCTGTGGATCCTTGCATGCATAATGGGGCGAAACTCTTCGAGTACATGAAGCTATAGTGAGTGAGTGAATATGGTTTTACAAGCTTTTAGCAAATTTCCAGCAACATCACGGCGGGGGACACCAGAAATGGGCTTCACTCATTGTGCCCATGTGGGGATTCGAACCCGGGTCTTTGGCGTGACGAGCCAACGCTTTAACCATTAGGCTACCCCACCGCCGCTGATCTTTTCAACCAGCCCTACATGGTAGCTATAGTTCCAACATAAGGCAAGAAAGTGACAAACTGATTGTAAAAAAGCTAAGTTTAGTCATAGACAGAATCAGTGAGCAAGGGCAAGCAGACAACCCACGGATCATAATCTGAGAGAATCTGGAATTGAACCTTGCTCATCAGATCCTGGCTGGAGTGAGGGAGACAACTCTGAACATGAAATTGTCACAACTTCGTTGCTGGTTGTACAAATATGGTGAGAATCAAATGTTATTCTTCGATGTGTCTGGCACATGCTTGAAACAATAGGCCACCACCACCCTACTTAGTCTCTACCTACACGTTTCGCCATATAACTTTACATGCAAATTCTATACAGGCACTCACCACATATCCAGTGTTAAAAATTAAATGAATCATGTCACCTTCAGTGTCTACATACAACTAGATTTATGTTTCTAATAACCTATGAATAGGGACAACCATGTTTTTAATGTTAAGCTTAAAAACAAGTCATTCTTTAACTTTCAAATTAAAGTGAGTGAGTGAGTGAGTTTGGTTTTATGCCGCTTTTAGCAATATTCCAGCAATATTGCGGCGGGGGACACCAGAAATGGGCTTCTCACATTGTACCCATGTGGGGAATCGAACCTGGGTCTTTGGCTCCAAATTAAAGTGTGATGAGTAATAAGAAGAGTCATGACAAATTAAGTAATATCGCCTTGGTGATAATGGTGCCGTCATCCCCTACAATATCAGTGAGTGAGGGAGTATGGTTTTACACCCTTTTTTTTATTGTGTTTGGTGTATAATGCCACACTCAGCAATATTCCAGCTATATCGTGGCGGTCTGTAAATAATCAAGTCTTGACCAGACAATCCAGTGATCAACAGCTTGGGCATCAATCTATGCAAATGGGAAACGATGACATTTGTCAACAAAGTCAGCGAGCATGACCACCCTATCCGTTAGTCACGATAAACATGGTTTCTGAAGACCAATTCTAACCTGGATCTTTACAGGTTTAGTTTTAATTAAAATATCTCTTCTTATCAGTTCAAAAACAACAATAATTAAATATTAAATACCTGCAAATAATTCTTTGACATCACAGGAGCAGCTCTGCTCAAAAGCAAGTATAAATTTTCTGATACACTATATATATCTTGGTATCAACATTAATGCCAGTGCATTGATATGAACATGATTCCACAATCAAACTGTGTTCAACACGTCCAAGCAGTAGTTACTTTTGAAAAGTACTGTAATGAGCATTTCAAATATGCATGACATGATATTAAGACGATGACAGAAAATGAGTTTAATTCAATAGTAGTATCAAGATACATCCACAAATCAAACCAAACAAGTACAATACTAAGAAGAACATTAATACTTAAGACCAGTATTGCAACAAGCACGACTAACAAAGAACATGGACAAAATCCCACCTCAAGAGCTCGTTGCTGTCTACTATTTGTTGTTCACCTTAACTGAGTGAGTTGGGTTTTACACAGCTAATTTCTTATTTAAGAGACAAGAATGACAGTGGGCACTCTACTGACTCATCATCTTCAGTTCCACAATGCAGTATTTCTGAGTGAGTGAGTGAGTATGGCTTTACGCTGCTTTTAACAATATTCCAGCAATATCACAACTGGGGGCACCAGAAATGGCAGTATTTGAGCTTTGAAGACAGTAATTCTCAAAAACTCTTTAAAAGACTTTTATTATTCTTTAAGAATGTCTCATTTATGGACCAGGACATAACCATTTGTGCCCATTACTGTAACACTGTTAACATACCTTTCTAAAAATCACAAAATATCAGACTTCATATTATCTAACAAAGACGTTGGAATGGTATCTGAACTGACATACATTGAAAAAACAATAAAAATATCACCGAAAAAACAAAATACCCACAGTTACCATGACTTTTGAAAAATCATAAAAAACTACTTTAAAAAACTCCGTTCAAACTTGTTTAAAATATCTTTTGAAAAATATCAAACTCAGCGGAAACCATGGTAACAGATTGATCCAATCTATGATCAACAACTTTAGTTGTTAGCAGTGAGTAACAGTCATTGGCTAAAGACACCTGTCCATCACTCAAACTGACCAATCAAAACCATCATGTATACTCCTACAAGCAGGGCACCAATCTCTTTGATTGACTGACTGAGCTTACAGTCTACAAGCAGTTCAGGTATAACAGACACAGTGGCGATGTAGATGAAGCCCCCTGCGGTGAAGGGGAGGATCCAGGCAGTAGCAACATCGCCGATACCCTCGGCAAATAAGCTGCAAAGAGTTCCTAGCATGGCGCCTATGGCTGTAGAGAACTGAAGCATCATGGCCTGAAACAGAGAGTTATATAGGATATATATCCTGAACACATTCGCCACCACAGCTTAATCTGGGACGTGATGTCACCATCTGTCAACTAGCATTCATTTTAAGGCCAGATCAATCTTATTTCTTGCTTTATGGATATTTGTCCTTAGAAAACTTAAGGCAGGAGGGGAAAAAAATCACCAGTCAAAGAAATATTCCTTCAAAATACTAAAAGTATCCGGATCCGTAAAACAAGAAATAAAATTGATCTGAGTTTGGTTTGGTTTGTAGTTTTACGCCGTACTCAGCAATCTTTCTGCTGTATGGTGGGGGCTGTAAATAAGTGAGTGAGCGAGTTTAGTTTTACGCTGCACTCAGCAATATTCCAGCTATATGGTGGCGGTTAAATAAGAAAGTATGGACCACACAATCCAGTGATCAACAGCATGAGCATCTATCTACACAACTGGGATACACTGACTTGTGTCAACCGGGTCATGACCTTCTGATCCTGTTAGCCGTCTCTTACGACAAGCATGATTACTGTAGACCAATTCTAACCTGGTTCTTTAAAGCAGGGCTCCAGATAACTATTTGGGGTGTGAGTGTACTTACACATCATATTGCAAGTGGAGGTGTACTGAGAATTTTGAAGGAGTACTGACATGTTTTTGTGTGAGCGAGTTGGTGATGTGGTTTGTCTGGACGATTCATCAATCACTATTTCCAACCATGTATTTCTATTTGAAGATGCGTGAGAAATAACTGAGCGACCGTGTGATGCACGAAATGTCAGGTCCGACTGGATATAAATAGGAACAGTGTAGTTTTTAGCCAATCGAAAAATAGTGACGCATATCGTTGCGTGGCAACGCAAGTGATTCCTACTGTCGGGGTTTCCTCATGTGTCAAATCGTGTTTCGCTAAAGAAACTTGACAAGTATTTATCCGAAATAGATTTTCATTTGCACGGAAATTAAATGTTAGACGTACATAGGTATTTATGTGTGTACACGATACGCTTGAAATCTTATATTATGTCGTACTTAATTGATTTTGAGGTGTACATTACGCCTGTACGCCCCTTATCTGTAGCCCTGTTAAAGGTTTAGTTTAAGTAAAATATCTCTTGCTTATGAGTTAAAAACAATAATAATTAAACTGAACCTGTGTCCCATGTCTATAGTCATAATCAGAGCCTTGGTTGAGTGATTCCCTGATTGCAAATAGACACTTGTGACTTAGTCCTAACCTAAAGAACTAATGGTATTCACTGAACTTGAAGACATTTATAAATCAATAAAGCTCTCTAATATGTCACAAGTTTAGAAATCCTACATTTTGATTAGATTTAATTTTGCTTTGAATTTTGGCCAGTTAGTACGAATACCAGAACATATCCCACTACACTATTAGGAAGGTATTATGTTATGGGATGTCCTCAGATCTTTGTGTAATGGTAGCAAGGATGACAATCTGATTCTTACCAGTCCTTACCAATGTACGACATAATTTACACTCCCATCTTTCCAGTCTGGCTGGCGATTTATAAATTTAACCAGTCCTCGAAGATGCAGGCCCATATATGTACATTGCTACAGTAGTTAATCATTAACATTTTTCTTAGAATCACTTCACTATAACGTATACATTTTAAGATACTTTAAGATATGCACCCAAACTGTCAGACAGGCAGCAATTTCTCAGATGTGAGCGACTTGTATCCATGTTTGATTCAAGATTGTCAATGTAACTGAAAAACATTTTCTTATAGGTCTGGCATGTAGGTGTAAATGTCACCTATCCCGAAAGAGTGAGTGAGTAAGCGAGTTTGGTTTTATGTATGGTTTCAGCAATATTTCAGCAATATCACAACGGGGGACACCTGAAATGGGCTTCGCATATTGTACCCATGTCGGGTATCGGACCCAGGTCTTCGGCAGGACGAGTGAACGCTTTAACCACTAGGCTACCCCACCACCCCTATATCCATCTACAGGACTGCTTGGCAGATGATCTTTCAGACACTTGGCCTAGCTAAAAGTGCTGGAGTGATGGTCAAAGGGAGATAACTCATCTTCGTCTCCCAACCAATCTATTGACGGCACACATAGAAACTGTTTCAATTACCTTCTGTTTCGTGCATCCGGACTGGACAAGGATGGCAAAATCACCAATTTCATGGGGTATTTCATGCAGGAATATGGTGATGGTGGTGATAATACCGACATTCTGGCTGATTAAGAAGGAAGCCCCGATAGCAAGGCCATCAGTGAAGTTGTGGGCGAAGTCTGCAGCCAGGTTCAGGTAGCCAGCTACCTTGATGTCGCCTTGCTCAGTGTCTACAACAAGATATGGAAATCAAAGGTTAACATAGATGAATGGCAAGTACTACAGGCTCTAGGCAATGTCAGATAAGTCTATATGACAAGAGTTTTGTCAATATGACAGCATTCTGTATCTGGACTTGACAACTGGGTGATTGGTATTGTTTGCTGTTTGCTTAATGCCTCACTCAGCAATATTTAAGCCGTAAGATGGCAGGTTTGCAAATAATCGAGTCTGCAGAAGACAATCCAGTGATCAATAGCATGAGCATTGATCTGCAAAATTGGGATTGGTTATACCACATTCTGAACTTCTTCAGAATGTCTTTGAGCCAAACCGCCTGTAATGGTGTTTAGGCTACAGGGTGTGAGACATAAATCAGTAACTCGACGTTAAATGTCAAAATCGGACATCAATAACTGTCACTGGGTCCCTTTGGTTTGTAATGGACAGCAAATACTTAGATTACAAGTGAGTGATCATGAGTGAGTGAGTGAGTGAGTTTAGTTTTACGCCGCACTCAGCAATATTCCAGCTATATGGCGGCGGTCTGTAAATAATCGAGTCTGGACCAGACAATCCAGTGATCATGAGTGAGTTGGGTTTTATGCTGCTTTTACTAGTGACTTTCCCAGTGACTTTCTGACGAGTAGACTGTTGTTTCATTAAATCTAATGTGTGAGGTGAGGTGAAATTGGGTTTAACGTCGTGCTTGAGAATATTTCGCTCATATGACGACGTGCATGCGTGTGTATGTGTATGTGCGGCTTGTACTAGCCCAGACGTAAGCTGGTGTTATATAGTGCTAGCTCACTGAGATTCCATGCCGCAGTGAAGCATGAATACCCCACTCAGACACATTATACTGACTCTGAGCCGACCAGTCCTTGTTGTACCCATTAATGCAGAGAGCCAGGCAGGGACCAACAAGTACCATATTTTAACGTCTTTCGGTATGACGCGGTCGGGGATCGAACCCGCGACCTTCCGCTTTCCGGGCGGACGCTCCAACCAAATCTAATGTGTAGCTTGATAATACTGACATGAATTCATTCTCTGTTTAGAAAGATTTACCCTTCTTAGCAGCTTCCTTCTTCTCCACTTTCTTCTCTGCTTTCTTTCTCTTCTTCTCTTTCTTCTCTTCCTTCTTCTCCCCCTTCTTCTCTTCCTTTTTCTCTCCTTTACTCTTCTCTTCCGACTTGCTCTCTCCCTCGTCATCACTTGTCTTTGCCTTTTTCTTCTCCACTGGCTTAGAAGGTTGTGGGGCATGGGAGTGGCTGTGGCCGTGACCATCTCCTTTGACAAATCGGACGAACTTCTCAACGACGAGGAAGGCGATTATACCAGCCAACACCCACAAACCTACTGACATGTTATGTCCACCGTGTTCGTGCGAGTGTCCGTGATCATGTGAGTGACCATGGTCATCCCCATCGCCTCCATGTGAGTGAGGAGACACTGCATGTGGAATAAGATGGAGGAACGCATCACCAAGGAGACCACCCGAGGCGAAACTTAACAATATCTTCAGCAGGGACTCGTGTTCTGAGGTATTGTCGAGGGGAATCACAAGCAGTATGAAAACCGGTGACACGCTTATGAATGCCGTTGCACCAATAGCTTTGATCCACAGAAGCCAGTCTGTTTCTTTCGCTTTTGGCGGTTTTGGTCTCGCGTCTTCCCATTTCTTGTATTCTTCGGTGTGATCTTCATGATGTCCCCCGTGAGCGTGACCGTGTCCCCCGTGAGCGTGACCGTGTCCCTCGTGATCATGGGCGTGCCCATGTCCACCATGGTCATGGTCATGAGCGTGGCCGTGTCCCCCGTGAGTATGTCCGTGTGCCCCATGATCATCTTCCTGGGCTTCGTTTGCCTGTTTGCTGTATTTAAACGACGCCGGTTCGTCGTGGCTGTGACCGTGGTCGTTTCCGTGGTCATGAGCGTGGCCATGTCCATGTGCATTAATAATATTGGTTAAAACAAACCCAGAAATTAACACTGAAAGCAGTAACAGCCGGTAACGTGATTTCACACTGGGAGCAGCCATCTTGGAACCTGACACGAGTTTGTGTACGTGGCGTTAGGTGGCGCTGTGAGCGATGTCAACAAATACACGTGGCTTTCCGTCAGGGCACCTGTAGAATATGACGAGCAAATTCTCATGCTGTCGAATCGTACCATTAATGTATCATGAATTATGTCGGATATCAATAACATCTTAACATGTAAATAAGCAAAATTTAAAACAAAACAATTTATACATCTTTCGATTTGAAATAACAGATCTACCGTGATAAGATCGAACTCGTTCCGATAAATAGATAGAAAAAACAACAACAACAACAACACGAGTTATTTCCTTCACTGAAGTCACCTTAGGGAAAATGCGTAAAATGGTTAGGTTTCCATGACTACTGGTTTATTTACAGACGACAAAACTGTAATCAAGATCCCCGAAGTCCACGGGGAATGTGACGATATCTGATGATTTTACGAGCGCTTCATGTGTTTAAGCCCAACGCCATTTCACGATCTACCAACCAGAATGATTTGGCTTCGTAACGTCGATATAAAGTCGATATAAAGTTATACGGACATGTTTCCATTTGTGAGTTGTGTCAAAGAAGAAAACGAGAAAGTTCCCGTAATGTATAAAAATGGTACATGTTTGGGTGATGGAGTTGGTGTGTGTGTGCGTAGATATGTACTTTTTGTATTGGTAACGTAATTCTGTTGGGCTGACGCCTTTGGTCACTCTGTCACGTATTTTAAATGTATGGTATATTCGTTCTGTTACCATATATCATATCTCCATTCTCTCATTATGTACTTTTTCTCCAGTTTGTCGGATGTATATATATTCCCACCATTCTTCCGTTCTCTAAGTAATGTAATGGGCGGTGGGGTTGCCAAGTGGTTAAAGCGTTCGCTCGTCACGCCGAAGACCCGGGTTCGATTCCCCACATGGATACAATGTGTGAAGCCCATTTCTGGTGTCCCCTGCCGTGATATTGCTGGAATATTGCTAAAAACGGCGTAACAACCAAACTCACTCACTCAGTAATGTAACATGTATTAGGCTGGATAACTGGGGATGGTGTTTATATCAGTCCATCATAGCAACATATTATATATAACCCTCAGGCAGTTGTACAGTCATATAGTCCGCATGCAAAGCTGCTAATATCTTTGCATGAGTGAGTGAGTTTAGTTTTACACCGCACTCAGCAATATTCCAGCCATATGGCGGTCTGTAAATAATCGAGTCTGGACCAGACAATCCAATGATCAACAGCATGAACAACGATCTACGCAATTGGAATACGATGATATGTGTCAGCGAGCCTGACCACCCGATCCCGTTAGTCGCCTCTTACAACAAGCATGGGTTACTGAAGACCAGGGCGGTAGGGTAGCCTAGTGGTTCAAGCGTTCGCTCGTCACGCCGATGACCCGGTTCGATTTCCCACATGGGCACAATGTGTGAAGCCCATTTCTGGTGTCCCCCGCCGTGACATTGCTGGAATATTGCTGAAAGCGGCATAAAACCAAAACTCATTCACTCACTACTAGTGTTGGGAATCGGTTAAAATCTCATTATTGATGATTGGTTTATTACCACCGACCAATCATCGAAAATAATTGGTTAGCGTCATTTATGAAATTTGTTAAAGCACAAAAAAATAAGGAAAAAACGTAGTTATTTGGGGTTTTTTTTGGCAAAAGTTTACATCTTTCAAGGATGACTAGTAGGTTAGGAACATACATTTCTTGGTGTCTTTAAGATAAATTCAATCATGACTTGGAACGAGCTTGTAGTGATTATGAAACGTAACAGACAAAACCAACCTTGTGAAATATATTGTTGATAAAAACAAGTGTTCCAGAATTGTTTGTGTTCGATTATGAGAAAACATGATCGATTGCTTGGTCGTTTAGTCACTGCGACCAATCTTCGATTATTTCAATTAATCGGACCACCACTACTCACTACTGAAGATCAGAAGCCGCAGGGGTTGGTAACTGGGAACTCGTGGGAACCGCTCAGCCAACGAAACACGTACGTGAAAAGACCACACTCCATATTTCTAATTTACAAGAGCATGTCAAACGTTTCGGTGTTGCCTGTCGCGTATTTTCTGGTCGCCCATGTCATCCATTTGAAACGCTCGTAATATCTCCTCGACCACTCATGCCAAGCTAGCGCAAGCCTAGACTAACGCTTATAAAAATAGTCTCTGAATATATATAATTTGAGGTGAGGTGAGGTGAAATTGGGTTTAACGTCGTGTTTGAGAATATTTCACTCATAAGACGACGTGCATGCGTGTGTATGTGTATGTGCGGCTGCTTGTACTAGCCCAGACTTAAGCTGGTTTTATAGTGCTAGCCCACTGAGATACCATGCCGCAGTGAAGCATGAATACCCTACTCAGACACATTATACTGACTCCCGAGCCGACCAGTCCTTGTTGTACCCATTAATGCCGAGCGCCAGGCAGGGACCAACAAGTACCATATTTTAACGTCTTTTGGTATGACGCGGTCGGGGATCGAACCCACGACCTTCCGCTCTCCGGGCGGACGCTCTAACCACTACACCACGGAGGCGGTCATACTTAATTTGAATAGTAACAAACAAACCCATATAAATTGAAAAGGAGCCCCGGGGAGACCAGGGATTCCTGAACCTGAGGGCTTTAGCATTTTAGGGAGGGCTTGGCAGTAGTGAAAATAATGTGGTTCAGGGACTGTGAGACTAGCGCAACCCCGGTGCCCTGTAATAAAAACAATGTAGGAGACCCAACGCATGAAACATTATGTTGTTATATTTCAAACAATCTTTCGAAAACGTAATTACAAACTCTTAACAGATTCGTTATACATATACTCCTCAAAACTAGATACGGAACATCAGCTTTCCCCATGTCATGAAATTATAGTATTAGGAAAGAAGCGCGCGAGTTTAACTTGTTGAGTAGTGTATTAATGTGTTATGTTGATGTACGTCAGGGAATATGGTACTATATCTTCTAAACAATTTTGGGCGGTTGGGTAGCCTAGTGGTTAAGCGTTCGCTCGTCAAGCCGAAGACCCGGGTTCGAGTCCCCACATGGGTAGAATGTGTGAAGCCCATTTCTGGTCTCCCTCGCTGTGATATTGATGGGGATATTGCTAAAAGCGGCGTCAAACTAAACTCACTCACTCCAAACAATTTCACGAAAATGTACAGCGGAACTCGTCTGTGTCAGGAAATATTCCGAAATATGAACCCAATTTACTCGACTCAGTATTCTGGTCATGTTTCGTTAGATTTTTTAAATTCGTTATTAGAGTACTGCTTATGGGAAAGTCTTGTAATATTCTTCATACATCCCATTCCAGCACAAAAACATATGGAAATTTGGGCCTGACATCTGAGTTCAGACATCTGAGTCACATTTGTGGAATAATTCACCTCCGAACAAAAGAACTAAGCACTTTTAATTCATTGCTGAATGAGTGTGTGAGTGAGTTTAGTTTCACGACACTCTCAGCAATATTCCAACTATTTGGCGGAGGTCTGTAAATAATCGCGTCTGGACCAGACAATCCAGTGATCAACATCATGAGCATCGATCTGCGGAAGGGGTAGGATCCCGTTAGTCGCCTGAAGTTACTGAAGACCAATTCGAACTCAGGCTCGCTGACTCGGTTGACACATGTCATCGTATCCCAGTATTGTAGATCGATGCTCATGTTGCTGATCACTGGATTGTCTGGTTCAGATCGCCGTCATATAGCTGGTATATTGCTGAGTGCAAATACAATCTTGAGATTTTGTTCTGATTGGAACTGCTACTGATAGACCAGAACATGTTCACTCTCTCTTGAACACCTGGTGTCAACACTCATTTCCATCCTTTCATATAGGGTTCTTCATTCTTTTGACTTGACAGCTCGTAGACACTTTTTCTGCAGACATTATAAGTTGTCCACTGGTCACGAGGGGGACATGGGTTGATGTACAAGGAACATCAACAAACATAGAGGGTACATCAACTCATGAGCCCCGAGGGACCTGTGAACAACGTATTTATCTTTCCGAACATCTCAATGTTAATTTTGTACAGTTTGAAGCACGGGTATTGGATCATAATAAGGAGTACAGGAGATAGGCAACAGCCCAAACACTACTAATACGAAGTACCAAACGATTTCTCACAGTTCGGCATTACCAGCGGGTAACATGAAAAATGTTACTTGCTTGTAAGCGGGGTACATTGATTAGCTCAGCCAATCAGAAAACGACATTTATGTGTGAGGGAAGATTAATGGGATTTGTTATGTACAAGCGTTGACGAACTGCTTTACTCTGTTGGGTTTGTTCTGAGATTTTGTTCTGACGGGATATACTAAGGTGCTTTACGAACATCATAATATGCATGCTGGCAATGTGTTAAACAGTGCAAATAATACAAGAAAACAGGTTGTAACACTGTCATTTGCACCATTAGCCGTGAGCTCGGCCTAAAATATACACATCTAAATCACAATGAACAAAATAAAAACAAAATGTCATTTTCATTGATTTATTTCATGAAATATGGCATATCGTGAATATTACACATCTACTATACCATTCAAAAACAAGTAGGGGATATTCCATTTTTCGAGCATACCACTAGCCAATGCCAATGCATATGAGAAAAAGTAATATATATCCATACAGATGAAACATTTCCAAAGGAATGGAATAAATTGTCACATTTTCCCTTAATTTCTCTTCATCATCTGTTTCCTCCTTGGCTTCATCATTTGCATTTTATCAATCTTGTAAATCCAATATCCCCTACTTGTTTTGAATGGTATATAATCGCTTATAAATAATTTGATATTTACGGTTGTATGATTCAAAATGATTAACATAACCGAAAACTCAATCGTTTTCGGAATTTTGCATATTTTAATAATTTGAACAAAGTAGATATAAATGTATAAATATAGACGCTACATATTCTTTTGTTTTGAATTATAATATATATGCCATTGACAAATTATGCACAATTTAGAACGTTTGCTTGCCTCTGTCTGCTTCAAGGTCAGGCATTAATTAGGTCGAGTCGGATGTGTCATTTCCGGACAAGCCGAATTTGTATCTTGGCATCAGCAGTTCGATACAGTGGGTTTGTATTGTATATATTGCTGTCGGCAATAATCAAGCAGTATTTTGTTTAAAAAATAAACCTAAAAATAACCCCAAACACATCCATACACCATCGAAGTAAAGGGCACATGTATATAGTACAGCATATACGATTGAGTGAGTGAGTGAGTGAGTTGGGTTTGACGCCGATTTGAACAGTATTTCAGTTACATCATGTCGTGTCACCTTGACCTTGTGGGGTGTCCCAGAGTAATGAATGTGTAAATCATCCCCCCCCCCCACCCCACCCTTTCTCCTCTTTACCATCTTTATACTGAGAAGGTTGGGGCGGTGGGGTGTGCCATTATTTCGTACCCCAGTGTTCAATGAACCACTTTATTTTTGCACAAAATAGCCTAGAAATCAATATTTTTTGCTTTTTCAGGCAAATGACATTCACACATGGTATGTGTGACATTATTTCTTATCCCAGTATTCACTGAACCACTTTATTTTTGTACAAAATAACTAAGCCTCGGATGACGTTTAACAAACTGTTGCACGAATGAGTGATGGTTATATCAACATAATGAACTAACGAACTTTAACATTAGTTTTTTCAGCAAACATAAAATACACCCTCAGTGTACTTTCCTTTGCCCATATAATTACGTGTAATATATACTGACTGACTGAGTTTGGTTTTACGCCGCTTTTAGCAATATTCCTGCAACATCACGGCGGGGGACACCAGAATGGGCTTCACACATTGTACCCATGTGGGGATTCGAACCCGGGTCTTCGGCGTGACGAGCCAACGCTTTAACCATTAGGCTACCCCACCGCCCCAGTGTAACATATAGGTCATAAGAATATAAAATATATAAACATGATATAAATTGAATGAAGTAGAAGGCAGTATGGATATGCAATGATTTTTGCGATTATATAATACTATCAGTAAATTAACTCAATATGTAAAGTTTAACAATGAACCATCTTTACCTTCCATTCTTTCAGACTATTTTCGAGGTACTAGGTTCGATTCGGACAATTAAACCTCGTGTAACACTATCGGAATCCATTGTGGAACATTTCGTTCACGTGACTATTACGTGACGCAACACAAACTGGTATCGCGGAAACTGTTTAATTTATTATTGTCCGTCTTTGTCTTCAAATCATTGTTAGACCTACTTTTTGTTGAGCACAGATGAACATGGTTTCGTCATGATATAAGAAATAAAGGCAGGATCTGGTAATACGCTTTTCTATTTGCAGGACACTGACGATTTGAACGCACTTTTGAGGGTTGAGGGTTTCCGGTGTTGCTGGAGGTAGTGAGCTCGGTAAGACTGGTCAGCTGGCCCCCATTTTGCATCTGGTATCATGGCCATCTTGATCCTCTGAAATACACCACGTGTAAATGACGATAATAATACTGTTATTATTATCATACGAAACAAGATTAAAAGCTTATGAAAACGTATTAACTGCTCACTGCCATGTTGATGGTTATTTGATGCTGGCCAAACCGAAACATGAGTCTCATTAACCTATTCAGACAATGACCTACTTTTCAGCCGATCCGAATTTTCTCGTGTGAAAGTGAAAATAGACATCACAAACAACTATGGTTACACTGAATTCCAATTCCTTGTTTCATAAGAAAATGGTATTTACAACTGAAATTTAAGTTTAAACTTTAGTAACATCGTATTTCTATGTTTTATGGCGAGGTGTAGGCAGCATGACCTTAACTTAGACGTCACAGACTGCCCCTGTTTGATGAGGTCGTAAAATGATTCACAATGCATCTGGCTCACTGGTTACACCTGTTATGTGTTTTTTTGCGCTTATTCAATGTAGTTCTGTAACGCACAATGTATCAAGTCATTACCAGATCGCCAAACTTTTCTAGCGTTTTGAGACTTTCCAGGTTTCTGTTAGTCAGTGCTTGTCTGTACGACAGAGCTCGCTGCACGACATGTTTGCAAGGATAACAAGGAGGGTAGTGTTGCAATGCACGAGTGCTTAGATGTATCATGCTATTAATCACTGGATTGTCTGATCCAGATTCGATTATTTATAGACCGCTGCCATTTAGCTGGGATATTGCTGAGTGCAGCGTTAAACATCAAACATTTAGTCGCCTCTTATTACAAGCTTAAGATTGCGGGAGATAAATTGTAACCCTCACAATTGAGGTCTTGTACTCACCTGCAACAGATTTCCCTCCTGTTTCTTAACGGCGACCACCATCATCACAAAGAATGGAATTAACGGAAGGGCCGCGATGAACCACCCAATCACAGTCGTGTAATAAGGGTACACATACTTGCCGTATGTCGGCGGTTCGTATTGAGTGAATGTGAAGATAAGTGTTGTCTGGAAAAAGAAAGTACTTTTTGGCATTTATACGGTATATAATACGAATTATATGGTGGCAGTGATCAGCAAATCTCATTATATTTATTTTATCTGCTTCTACATTGGCGGATCCAGAGGGGGGTTCAGGGGGTTGCCCCTCCCCCCCCCTTTGAAAATGACTTAAGACCACATTGAAGATATTTTTGCGTTGGCGGAGCCAATGGGGTGGGCTCCCCCCCCATTCAAAATTCCTGGATCCGCCCATGTTCTACGTACTAATTATTTCAACTTTTTATTGTTATTCTCTTTATAACAATTCCACAACTTTAATTCTAAAAAAAATCAATCACATCAACTTCCGTAAGAAAGCATAATGCATGCACATTGATAAGAGCTACACAGTTTGTGAAATTTCAGCATTAATAAATTTAAGAATAAGAATACAATTTTAGAGTAAAAATGAAATCAAGGATTAAACGCTGTTGTTAGTGTGTGAGTTTGACAGAAATGCTATTAATGGAAGAAAGTTGTTAGCAAGTGCTATCATCTAACCAGAAGCATGGCTGGTGTGACGTAACACCACGTGATCTTGAAGAACAGAGGAACTTGTCTGCCAATCATCATCTCAATGTCGTCGCTGAAACGGTCAATTCCTGGAAGCAATAAACACATGTATAAATGTCAAGAAAATATATTTTTGTAATTGTCTAAAAGGTCTTACAAATATCTGTGAACATATATGTAAATGTCTACAAATAATAACATAAATGTCGTAAAACACCTATGTAAGTGTCTGTGAACAATTATGTAAATGTCGACAAACACGTACGTGAATGATCTTAAATGGCACACTTTGATGTCATGGAGTGGAAGCCATAATGGAAATTACATATTTTTTGTGCCCGTTTTTGATATGTTAATTTTAATGAATATAGATCACATCAAATTGTATTAATCTTACACTGATTTTGCACTTCATTTGAACACGGCCAAATAACGTACACGGTCGTGTCAATGAAAACAACAACAACTGATTGGGACTATAGAACAGGGAGGTGTTCAGTTCTCGGCACATCATACCATAGATCCAGGCAATTGTTACACACTCCAGTAGTCCCGAGAAGATGAGGAAAATGGCGACAATGTACCAGTCCAGCAGCTGGAACACGTATACTCCGCCCTGAAAAGGGTATTGGGAAACCATTTTAAGCGGTAATTAATTTTCATCAAAGAATCTCAGTCAGACTGAGAACCTGTGGTCAGTTTGGCTTGACCCATTCTATGCATATTCTGTATTTTCGATTAGATGAGATATGTTTGGTATGTTTGGCATGAGGAAGGTCTTATGTTGCTTTCAGCAATATTCCAGCAATATCACGGCGTAGTACATCAGAATTGGGATTCGTGCTTTGTAACCATGTTCGGAATCGAACTTGGGTCTTTGGCGAACGCTTTGACTACTCGGCTACCCTGAGCAAAATGTCTGATGATAATGTGACGAAATCCCTGATGACATGTTGAAAAAAATGTTGAAGAAATATATGAAATATATAAAGAAATGGATGGCGATGTGTTGAAGATGTGTATGATATCAGGTCAGATAATACGTGGAAAAATATCCGATGATATGCTGAACAAAACTCTGATGATATATTGAACAAAGATATGATGATGTACTGGACAAAGATATGATGATGTATTGAACAAATGTCTGATGATGTATTGAACAAAACTCTGATGATATTGGACAAAGATATAATGATGTATTTAACAAAGATATGATGATGTATTGAACATAGATATGATGATGTATTGAACAAAACGTTGACGATATATTGAACAAAACTCTGATGATGTATTGAACAAAGATATGATGATGTATTGAACAAAGATATGATGATGTATTGAACAAAGATATGATGATGTATTGAACAAATGTCTGATGATCGGATGAACGATGTCTGATGGTATCTTGAAGAATACCTATTGATATGTTGAGAACTGGTTTAAGAATATATGATGATATCTTGAGAGCTGGTTCAAGAATATCTTATGATATGTTGAAAAATGTCTGTGGATACGTTGAAGAATGTCTGATGCTGTGTTGAAGAATGTCTGATGATATGTTGAAGAATGTCTGATGAAATATTGGGAGCTGGTTCAAGAATGTCTGATGATATGATGAAGAATGTCTGATGATATGTTGATGAATATCTGATGATATGTTGAGAACTTTTTCAATAATGTCTGATTATCTGATGACATGTTGAGAGCTGGTTCAAGAATATCTGATGATGTCTTGTCGACACATACCTCAGTCGTCATCACGAGTCCAAGGAGGAATGACACAATACAGTAGATTCCATTCACTGTCACTCGCCATCTTATCAGTTTGGGATATTCATCTAAGATGGCAGTTACCACAGTTTCAACCATTGAGAACTGAAAAATGGATTCAAAAGTATTTCAAAGTGAACATGAGACTGGCTTCTTATCATGCATGGTCTAATAACATCCTGTCAAACAGTGTTTTTTCAACATCTATTGTTCGAGTGTGGAATTCAGTAACTATGTCAATTATAGAACTAAAGATATATCTTGATGCAATTATAACCAGATTATTAGAATAGGTAGGAAAGGGCTAATTACCTTTAATAAAGGTTGTCAAAAAATCAATGCAATATAAAAAGGTCGTATGACGTCATACATAATGACGTCACAGTATGACGTAATAATACGAAACTAAAATGGACCGAGAAATGAAACTTTTTCAACCAACAGCCCATCCATATATGTGGGATTTGCAAAATTACTGACTGCACTAAAATATCATATCTTGTGACATACATCATTTTGATAATTTCTACAACCCCGAGGCATTATATATTCCTTAGCAAGAGTGTTCATAGTTGATTAGTTGATGATGTTCCTAGTCGATGATGTTCCTACCAGCGAGTCGAGTGACAGAAGGATGAGCATGATGAAGAACAGGACACTCCACAGTTGCGGCAGCGGGAGTTGAGATAGGGCTTCTGGGTATATAACAAAACCCAGTCCAGGTCCTGCAAAATATAATTTATACTTGACTACTTACATACAAAGTATAATATGGAAAAGAAGATAAACGTCATATAGTGTATAATATGGAAGTTAATATATACTCATAGAAACGAATAAGGGAACAGATGAAAGTACAAGTGTTCCTTTATTCTTTTCCAGGTTTCTTCACAAGGTATGTATTGCACAGTGAGTGAAATTCTGGAAATAAATAAAGGAACACTTGTACTTATGTGTTCCCTTATTCGTTTTTATGCGTATATTTATCACAAAAATCGACAAAGGCATCACGCTTCTTAAACGATTGAAACATCCTTTCTCATGAGAATATATTTTTCATATATACATAAGATATTTTTTGTTGGTAATTGGTAAATTGGTAATTAAGTATTGTTCTTTTTTTTTGTTACATTTTACAATTCAGTGGTAGAAAATAATAACAGCCAGAAGGTAACAAACAAGTTTGTTTGGAAACGAAAACTGGTTATTCGTTGTCCGATGCAATACCCTATTATGACTTGTACCTGCGTGTTTGCAGGTGAACAACTGACTTATCTTTATGTAAGGTTATGCCGAATACCATCATTGATGCAGAATATGCTCACCTTTTTGCGAACACCTTGTTTCCTCACTATTTGATAGTGATTCATAAACACATGCTTATGAAGGTTTTGAAAGGCATTTTTCGAAGTTGGACGAACATGAATACATGACACGTTTTATGGATAACAACTTCTTTTTTAATCTTTATACGACGTTTCAGAGATAATTCCGACGCAGCATTCAGTTGATGAAGGAGCAAGAATTAGCTCTGAAACGTCGTATAAAGAATAAAAGAGAAGTTATTATCCATAAAACGTGTCATGTATTCACATGCTTATGATATAAGTCACAATTGTACAGTGGGCTCTCATGATTCTGGAAATGGTTCTATTGATATATATACATGTATAGTTTACCTGACGACACAACATCTGCTATTGGAACATTCGCCTCATGAGCCATGAATCCCAGGATGGAGAAGACCACGAGACCAGCAAACAGACTTGTTCCTTCACACACAAACGTGCAAAAAACCGCATTCCTAAATTCAGGAAAAAATAGGAATTAATATGTGAACTTAAAAGGTGTCAGAATCGTATCACTGAGTGATCTTGCCATTTCACATGATAACAGGACGCAACAGCATCTCATTATGAGCTTCATCAGGTGTTATCGACGGTAATTAACATTTAAACACAAATGTGCATGTATAATTTACTAACGTTGAAAGACAAATAATTATTTGAACAATATCCTGATCTCTCAGCCACTATAACGACACTCAGCTCAGCAATTACAATTCTGCATAACAAAAAATAGCAACAACAGTACATTATATACAGTAAAACCAGAAATTATTGAGAATTTAAAGACTGTAA
>NW_025765208.1:0-85661 GCF_003918875.1 Haliotis rubra | reverse complement strand
TTATTGTGTCTTCTTAAAAATTAAAATGATTATCTTCCAAATTTTAAACCTTCCATAGTTTCAAGGACTACCGTTACAATAAGTCTGTTGGTGAATCGTTTTGGCATCAGATCATTCACAGGTACACAGCCTACCTTCCCCACAGATCTCACACCTCTTACGACACATATGAAGATCACGACCCAAGACGCAAGAAGACACAACGCCAGCTCCCATTTGATTGGTCCAAGGTAGTTTATACCACTTGATATACCAAGAGCTTTGTACCTGAAAATGAAAGTTCCATACTTCATACTTTTATGCATTGCACAAATAGGGAAAGTAAGAAGCTAATGTTTGAAATTATATACATGGTCTAGCATGACCTTTATCCCATCCCGATGTCAATAAAATAAGTAGTAGTGGTGGTCCGATTAATTGAAATAATCGAAGATTGGTCGCAATGACTAAACGACCAAGCAATCGATCATGTTTTCTCATAATCGATCACAAACAATTCTGGAACACTTGTTTGCATTAACAATATTTTTCACTAGGTTGCTTTTGTCTGTTACATTTCATAAACATTACAAGCTCGTTGCAAGTCAGGATTGAATTTATGTTAAAGACTCCAGGAAATTTATGTTCCTAACATACTAGTCATCCTTTAAAGTTGTTAAATTTGCACATGCATTTTGTGGAATTTGCAAAAAGACTCATAAGAACTACATGTTTTTTCTTTGTTTTTTTGTGCAGTAACAGACATAACCAGAAAAATTTGATAAATGATGCTGACCAATTATTTTCGATGATTGATCGGTTGTAATGAACCAATCATCAATTATGAGATTTTATCCAATTCCCAACACTAATAAGTAGTACAAGCTTTTGGGGTGAGTGAGTATGGTTCTATGACGCAAAGCATACTACGTGACAACGATGCAAGATTCTGTATCGAAACGTCGCATCATCAGAATAAAGAAGTTCTTCATCAATAAACTTTGTCCTTATCTGATTCACCTACTTCTAAACATGCCACTCAAAGAGGTAAAGATGCTTGCACCTACTGCCAGAATTCCTCTGCTGCTGTGTGAGACAGAGAGTCGTTGTTCCACCGACTGCCATCAAAATGGGTACCATTGCTGTATGCTGCCACCACAGATGTGTACGTGGTGTTAAACTCTCCAGTCCCGTTCACACTTGTAGAATTCAACGCTGCAAAATGAAACACGCATGCATTAATACTGTATTATCAAATTTTCCATTCTCAATGCTAGATTGAACAGTGTAATTCTGTTCTGTAACGATGAAAGACATGTACTGTGATCAGATACTGAAAGCCTGTTTGGCATAATGAAATTGTGATTTTCTTCATGTCCTAAACAGGAAACAAAGCATATATCTATGAAGGTCCTGTTAGGGACAGAAAGTTCGTTCCGGTTTGACAGAGCTCCGGGTTTATTGGACAATTGTGGAAGTTACACCCCTTGAGGTCACAACATGAACAGTTCACGTACAAGTCTGAATGAGTGAGTATGGTTTTACGCCTCGTTTAGCAACATTCCAGAAATATCACGGCGGGGAACACCAGAAATGGGCTTCATACATTGTACCCATCTGGGGAATCGAACCCAGGTCTTCGGAGTGACGAGCCAACGCTTTACCCACTAGGCCAACCCATACGCTTGAAGGAACTTGATGCATGACCACTGAAGCGTGTATCCTCCATCTTCTGGTCTGTCTCTGACCCCTTCCACTAGGCCCTTACCGTAAAGCATTAGCCTTAAATGAAGCTACTCTACATTATCCACAGGTTTGGGTGTAAATAAAAGCTCCTTCGGCTCCTCTTCAGTTTGGAACATTACATATTAGCAGAGACCAAGTGTTGGTCAAAGTGTCTCCATATGGAAACCTGTACAATTTGACAAAAAAAGACGTAGCCCCCTCTTTAAAGCCATATAGTTAAAAATGTCGGCACACAATATCCCCACATGATGAATGATGACATCGTTACCTCCAGTAAGTTGGTTCAAAGCTTTGACGCTGGTGACGCAGGAGTCGGTGTTCCAGCTGTTGTTGCAGTCTGTCCAGGGTAACGTGGCCCTACAAGAGTAGACGGTGTAGTACAGCGCCCAGGCACAGATGACGGTCAGATACACCACACAGCAGAAACACATGGCCAGCATGCCCAGGCCCAAACCTGGAAACAGAGAACATGTCTCATGATTGTTTTGTGCTGACCAATGAAATTTGTCGTTAAGTCAGCTGATATTGAAGTGCAGGTGAAATGGTGTTTTAACGACACTTTCGAGGTGATTACATTTACATTACATTCGAAATAGCTACTGGCCCGCCAGCCAAATGCTAGCTGATTGTGAATGGGCCCAGTAATATACTGCTAAAGCTATCCCGCCTGGCTAGCTGAAAATCTCAGATAATTTGTTCTTTATTTAATGCACATGAATAATTATGACGATGTCAATAGAATAAGGTGTTATAAATAGTTGAATATGATCCCTGTGAAGCTATTCATAATTGGTTGAGGGTGAAGCCTCGGAGAGTTGGGAGACTTGTCCCTGATGTCCATGGCCAAGCTGGATATCTACGCGATACTGGGAATCAGCAATCTCTTAATCAGTGTGGTCAGAGACGAAGATAGCTATGATTACCATGACAGCTGCTATGACAATTTGTCTGATGTTGACAAATTTGAAATTGATGAATCTGACAGTTCGGAATGACGGCATTTGTTTTCAAGCTTATCTTTTGCTCTAGAAGTGAGCTACACATAAGATAAGTGAAAAAAAGGTTTTGTGTTTGTTTAATTTATATTGTTTCCAAGGGGCGACAATAACTTACCATCTTCAATTACCAAACATCAAACCAATTCTGACCGATTTTCATTTTGATATTGATATTTTGCAGGGCCAGTGAAATATGATATGGGCGAGAAATAATTTTACCTAACTAGCCCTCCTGGCCAATGACTTTTCAAAATTAATTCATACACTGCCTTGGACTAAACTGGAAAGTTGAATTTGACTTAGCATATACAAACACTTCAAAGTCTACCTTCGTTAGTGAACATATAATGGGTTCGAATCCCGGTTTCCCCTGATCATTTTTCTAAGTCAGCATCATGCCCCACGACCATCGGTTTCAATCTTAAATGTCTGCGACCCGAATCATGTCGGGACATAGCTCCATCATCAAGCTGACACACCGAGCTCCAACTGAGTTCTGTCCATGGTGGCGTTAAAACAAACGCACTCTCTGTTTGTTTTAACGTGAATAAACTTACCCCTCAACAATGGACAAAGGCTCCATACATGTGTCGGACTCATGGCTGAAAACTGTCCCAGAGCCATCTCCAGGAAGAACAGCGGCAAGCCGCACAACACAAGACACACGACGAAGGGAATCAAGAAGGCGCCTGGAATGAATGAATGATCAACAGCATGAGCATCAATTGGGAACCGATGACATGTGTCAACCAAGCCAGTGAGCCTGACCACCCGATCCCGTTAGTCGCCTCTTACGGCAAGCATGGGTTACTGAAGATAAAGGACCGCCTCCGTGGTGTAGTGGTTAGAGCGTCCGCCCGGAGAGCGGAAGGTCGCGGGTTCGATCCCCGACCGCGTCATACCAAAAGACGTTTAAATATGGTACTTGTTGGTCCCTGTTTGGCGCTCGGCATTAATGGGTACAACAAGGACTGGTCGGCTCGGAGTCAGTATAATGTGTCTGAGTGGGGTATTCATGCTTCACTGCGGCATGGTATCTCAGTGGGCTAGCACTATAAAACCAGCTTAAGTCTGGGCTAGTACAAGCAGCCGCACATACACATACACACGCATGCCCGTCGTCATATGAGCGAAATATTCTCAAGCACGACGTTAAACCCAATTTCATCTCACCTCACTGAAGATAAATTCTAACCCAGATCTTCACGGGTATATTCAAGGTAGATTCGTACACGGTTATTAGGAAGACTTGGGAAGTGATGAGAGGCGTAAGCAGTAAAGCATCATTAAAATTACATTTTTCATACTTACTCACGAACTTCTAGAATGCCAATCAAACAGTTTCATTAAGTGCATACTACTGATTGAAACCGTCACGTGTATGTGAAGTTACGAATAGACAAAATGTTAAAAACCCATGGTAATATTCAGTATCAACAGAGAAATTGATAGTCAAATGATTTTAACTTCAATGCCAAATTAGGAAAAAGAAAGAATTATTAACCTCCTCCGTTTCTGTTGCAGATGTATGGGAATCGCCAGACGTTACCAAGGGCAACGCAGAAGCCTACTACAGACAGAATATATTCCAGCTGTGAGGCCCAATGTCCCCTCTCGTTTTCCCCCTTTTTGTCTTCGTCGTCGATGCAGTCTTTGGAATCCACCATGGCGACGGATTCGTAGGACTTCTCGTCTAACTTCGAGTTGGAATGCATCTTCTGAAATTGTCAAAAATACCATGAAATCATCATCATTATCATCATCATCATCTTCATCATCATCTTCATCACCACCACCACCACCACCACCACCATCGTCGTCGGCGTCATCATCATCAGCAGCAGCAACAGTAGCAGCAGCAGCAACACAAATGTTAGTCATCATCCCACATTACTTGAGCGAGGGTGCAATCAACATTCCAACATCCAGTCAGTGAGTTCTACATTGACATTATGTCTCCTAATTGCATTACATGAAAACAAATTAAACTGTGAAATGACTAACAATTTCAGTGTTTTCAACACAGGGAAGATACTTTTGACGCAGATCTGCACAAGCTTCGTCTACTAGTCCAAACAATTACGTTGACGGCTATGTTAACTCATAGACTTGTCTGTAAGACACCATTTAGAGGAATGAGAAACTATAGTGCTTTTAGTTCGGTTCGTGCCAATTTTGTAGCATACATAATTTTTTCGAAATAAGAACTTAGTTTATATTTTTTTAATGAACTTGTAAAAACGTAGAAATGATCAAAATTAGGAAAATGTGATCGAAGTAACGAATGTTAGAAATTTCGAAAAATATAAACAAATAATTGTAGTAACGCGAATGTAAAGTTAAAGAAATAATTCACACTCCAAAAGTAGCACCATTCGGTTTTCGAAATTGTTTGATTCATTATTAACTTCATATCAGAAACTAAATTAGTGATCGAACTAACGAGCAAAATGTTCGAAAATTCGAAATATATAAACAAATAATTGAAATAACGCGAAATGTAAAGTTGAAGAAATTATTCATCCTCCGGAAGTAGTACCATTCGGCTTCGTAATTGAGAAATTGTTTTATCATACAATGGATAGTGTTCTCGGCAGGATAAAGCCAACGGATATTTTCGGTATCCGTTGGGGTCATATACGGATATCGATGCATATTAGAGAGGTCATATGCAAATTTCAGGGACTACTTTCACAGTGTAAACAAACATGGCGTCAAGGGTCGGCGGTCGTGTCCGGATTAACGGCCGTGGTTACGGTACTGTCAGTGCTTTGATCCCAGAAAATTCATGCCTGGTTTTGATAGATGGAGTAGATTACAAAGCGAAGATAGAAATTGATAGGCTTACGAAGATACCAACATCAGTTCCCCGACCGACAGTCAGTGTTAGCGAGAGAACGGTGCACAGTGTCATGCTAAAATTAAAGCGTATTTGGTTGTTCAAAAGGTTAATTGAAGGTTTCTGAAGTTCCACGTGAGTTTGTTGTTATTTTTCAAACGTAAGCTAAGATTTGTTGACAACAATACGTGCTTTAGCATAAAAGCTGACTGGGAACTAGATGACCGCTGAGTGATCAGGAGAAAATTATGTCACCGGGCTTGTGACGTAACGTATTATTCCGCACATATTTGTGACGTCATAGACATTCCACGAAGTTTAGTTTCATGATTTGTGGCATTTGAAATCGCATTTTTAAAAATTATAAAGCAAAAATGACATTGTATGATAAATAGGTTATCATACTCGTGTGTTTTGGGATGGTTAATAGCCTGCATTAGGAATAAACACTATGTATTTAGCTCGCCAAGACTCGCTAAATACAATGATTATTCCTAATGCAGGATATTAACCATCCCAAAACACACTCGCGTGATAACCTATATTGATTCGTTATTTCTTTCATTAGAAACAATTACCTTCACAGAATATAATCAGAATCCATTGTTCCAGTAAATCGCATTGAAGCTTTGTAAAATCAGAACGGATTGTTCAAGGATGAGATTAGGAATCTACATGTATAATAGAAACGTGTAATGTCACGTTCAAGGACATTATCTAGAACCTCAGTTTAAAGCACTAAATATAAACATTAAAATCATCCAACATAAAACATCAATATATATTAATCTATATTTTAATCAATGGCTATGGCGTTATCATCATAATGTAACGTAAATGCGTGTTATCAATGAATCAGTGAGTGAGTGAGTGAGTTTAGTTTTACGCCGAACTCAGCAATATTCCTGCTATATGGCGGCGGTATGTAAATAATCGAGTCTGGACCAGATAACCCAGTGATCAACAGCATGAGCATCGATCTGCGCAATTGGGAACCGATGACATGTGTCAACCAAGCCAGCGAGCCTGACCACCCGATCCCGTTAGTCGCCTCTTACGACAAGCATGGGTTACTGAAGGTTCATTCTAACCCAGACCTTCACGGGTTATCAATGAATCAGAATGTTTACAACTGATTAGCATGTTTTGTTACCCTCCCACTCCCCATACATTCCCAAGCTGGGCCAGTGGTCGTTGTGACCGTGTTTACGTCAACAGAACGAATACAATAATTGGATATGCATCAATACACTCAAACCACGGCCTATGATATATCTGATATGTATGTATGGAAAATCCCCACACGAAATGACAAGCAAGAATTCATGGAAAATCCCTTTGCTACCAGCAAACGAGCATAACGGTCCACGGAAAACCCCCGTGCTCCCTTATTGAAGACAATTCAAAACATTTTCAGTTCATGTTTTTCCACGTGACAATTGCGTCATGTTACCTATAGTCCGTTTGGCTCAAAAGCGGACCGATGAATTACAATCTAACTTGAAAACTAATAAACATATAATATCAATGAAACGCCCATCATAATCAAAACATCAGACCAACTCTGTGAGTTTGCAGAATTTTGTTTAAAAATATTTAACAAACTATCATTAAAATTTTGACACAGTTCACTATTTGTTACGAGGGAGGAGTGCAAAGAGAGGAACAGCCAGGTGTATATAATACGTTTTTCTGTGGACAAAAAATTAATCAGTAGAAACATTCGATTGGTATTTATCTATATAGGTAAATGTATTATGTAGTTTCTAAATCGTTTTTATGTTATGTGATAATTTTATTTGGTTTCATTCATATACCTCATTTCATAAGTTTATGTTGATGAATACCGATGAATAATATATATATTGATATCATACATGTACATTATGTATTTGTACCACTATCAGCCGTATGTATCACGGCTTTGTATTTCTGTGATATTGTAATCTTGGAACCAATGAAAACAAAACAAAGCAAAAAAAAAACAAAAAAACCTCTCAGAACATGTCACTGAGATTTGGAAAAGTGCAAACAATATATAGTGTATACATGCGTATGATATACCTGTTGATAAACAGTCGTATAAAACACGTATAGTGTTTAAATATGTAACAAATCCTAAGTTCCTTACATTACGAGATACTGTGTTCCACTTGTAAACACTTTTCTTGTCCCAAGAAGATCACGTGGCGATTTACTCCGCCAACCCCACCTCCCATAATACACCGGGGCTTTGGCTCAAGAGTTTTGGGTGTACTGTAAAGTTGGCGGGGTGATAAGTAGAAAGTGCAGGAATTACACATGGATTAAGACCACCTTTGTGGTGGAGGTTATCGGTTCTATATTCAATTCAGTGTCATTGTTGGTTCCAAGGCAAACGCCAGTGACCAACACATTCATGATTGTCAGATGAAAAGAAACCGAACGAGAGCCTCACACAGACTGTGTTTTCACGGTGTAGCGGTGAATACACGTGTCATTACATGCAGTCCTTGTGAAGATTACGGGTTAGAATTTGTGAGAAAGTATTTGAAGCTGCTTGAATCTGATTCCGTTCTTGTCAACATGATTCCGGTTGATTCCTAGTTTTCTATAATCCTATTTTTTAAACGAACAAATGGCGGCTTCCAAGAAGCTTGTGGTTCCTTTGACACGGACTTAATCCTATTTTACAGTTCAAGTGTCTTCAACCAATGCACCCGTGAAGATCCGGGTTAGAATTGATCTTCAGTAACCCATGCTTGTCGTAAAAGGCAACTGACAGGATCGGGTGATCAGGCTCGCTGACTTGGTTGACACATGTCATCGGTTCCCAATTGCATAGATTGATGATCATGATGTCAATCACTGGATTGTCTGGTCCAGACTCGATTATTTACATACCGCCGCCATATAGCTCGAATGTTGCTGAGTGCGGAGTAAAACTAAACTCACTCACTTCAACCAATGCTTGCTGCAAAAGGCTACTTGAACTGAGCTTTCAGGCTCGGTGACAGCGTGTCATCGTAACCCGACGACGTTGAGCTTTGATCGTAATATCAATCACGGGATTATCACACCAAATTGGCTTGTGCTGTAATTTTGACATGTGTAGGTCTGAGCATATTCAGGATTGTGCTAAAAGGTAAACATGATTAGGGTCTAATATGTCCCTAGGACCAGTATATCCCAATTGAAATTCATCGTTTATTTATTTATAAAGGAGAGATTTCTCTGTGTTTTATGCATCAACGGGGTTAAAGATTGAAGAAAATTGTTTGTGTATGCGTTCGCATGCGTGCGTTCGTGCGTGTAGGTCTGGTATATTCAGGATTGTGTTAACAGGTAAACCTGATTAGGGTCTAATATACCCCTAGAACCTGTATATTCCTATAGAAATACATCATAGGTTATTTATTAAGGAGAGATTTCTCTGTGTTTTGTGTATCAAATGGTATTTAAAAAGTGTGTGGGCGTATATGTGTGTATGTGCGTGCGTGCATGCGTGCGTGTGTTTGAACATACATACTAAGGCCCATCTGTGCAATGATAGTAGTTATCGCAAGACCGTTCAGGTGTTATCGGCATGAATAAACCTCAATCACGTATCGATTTGTTGTGACACGCATCCCTTGACCGCTGTTGATTCCATTGACTGACCCTGACCCTGCTGTCCTCTATCTATAGTTAATGGTCGACACTGTTGGCGTGGGGGTTAAAGCTGTTTCTGGCTATTGTATGGATCAGTTTGCGTGTGTGAGAACGGCATGGGACTAAAAGAGACATTAAGATCTATTGTACTTATCAATTGTACTGCCAGTGTCATATCCCTGTATGAAAGAAATACCATAAGTCGTATGGCAACAATACATTTGTACACAGCGGGATACAAGCCTGCAAGCTTTGGACGCCAGTTGTCACACGTTTCAAATTCCTAATCACCATTAACCGAGCTTGGTCTGTTTGGACATCATTCTGTTGTGATTGTGATTGCTGTGGTATACATTGCAGACAGACAGACAGATTTATTTCGTAGAGTGGCCATGAGGCCAAAAGTACAGTGACATTTTTACATAATTTTCTTTTGAGCGTTGGCATGAGAAGTACACTGATATTTATACTCATGCCAATAATGGTTGTCACCACCCTCCCCACCCCAACCCCACACCCCCTCTCCAATAAAAAAACTGAAGGGGGTGACAACCATTATTGGCATGAGTATATAAGCATCAAAATTATGGATTTTGTTTACAAATATGGCTAGGCGTAAAATAACATTTGCATTTTGGGTATTAAGTAAATTTACAAACTTCTGTATGTTGGGATTTACACAATAATATTGTGGTATATACCTGATGCGTAAATCAGAATAAACAGGGCACTGTAATAGAACATGGTACTCTTCCTGGACAATATTGACGCACTGGGCGCACATGGCAGAACTGATATCATCATCTTTGGATCTTCTATAGGTTTGTACATTCAGTTTACTGATGCCACATCTAAATTTTATAAGAGATCTACGGAGTTCTTAGAGGATAAAACTTTTAAATATGTTTCATGGACAATGTCATGTTTAAATAGTGAATATGAACACACATATTTGGAGCTTGCAATATCGGATGACCATTCTTAGTACCATATATCTCAACAATTTGTTTGAATAGCTTTAAGAACATATTAGGATCTCCAACTGTTTGGTGGATCCATACATATGCAAGACCGTATTGAAATAACAATGTTCTAACTGAAGAGGTCCAGTTAGTATCTCCATTATCATCTAGATTTTTCATCATATTATAGCAACGTTTAGAATGTCTTGTGGCTGGTAGACTGAGTTGTCGTAACCAGTATGATATAACTCTTGCTTTATGATAGACATGAAGTGGATATCTTCCACATTCCGCTAAAACAGTTTTATTAGAAGAGCGATACCCAACTAACCAACTATACGCTGCAATATTATTGGTACTTCAAATTTCAGTCTATGTTATACGTCATATCCAGTTGACGTACTGCATAATATTAAGCACTTTAATTAAAAGCGCACTTCATTTTAAGAAATATCTTTAAACTAAAACATGTTTAAACGTGATTGAATTCAAAACATATTAGATTATAGGGATTTCGCGTTTATAGTCCATTTGGCTCAAACGCGGACCAATCGATGAATTGCAATCTAACTCGAAAACTAATAAATATATAATACTCAATCAAAAGCAAAACATCACACCAGCTCTGTGAGTATTTTGCAGAATTTATGTCCTAAAAATTAAAAAGTTGTTTAACAAACTAGCTTTTAAATATTTAAACAGGTCACTATTTATTACGAGGGGGGAGTGCAAAGAGAGGAACAGCCAGGTGTACGTGAAGCCCGTGCATAAGTGCCGACACAAGTTATAGATTCATTTAGCAGTGCCGTCTCCATTCTTTCTCGCACACCTGGCTGTTTCTCTCCTTGCACTCCTCCCTCGTAATAGTGTGTCAGTCCTTGCGTGTCTTGTCAGTCCTGGTTGGTCGTTTCAGTCCTTATGTGTCTTTTCAGTCCATGTTGGTCGTTTCAGTCCTTATGTGTCTTGTCAGTCCATGTTGGTCGTTTCAATCCGGTCTTGTCAGTCCATGTTGGTCGTTTCAATCCTTATGTGTCTTGTCAGTCCATGTCGATCGAGTAAGTCTTAGCCGTGGCAGGTCACGTCAGTCCATGAGGATCATTTCCTTGTGCAGTACTCTGAACAGTCGATGACATATCCCTTACTACAATTGGTTGTTTCAGTCCAAGTGGTTCGTTTCGGTCCTAGTGGTTCGTTTCGCTCCTATTGGTTAGTTTCAGTCCTAGTGGGTCGTTTCAGTCCTAGTGGGTAGTTTCGGTCCTAGTGGGTCGTTTCAGTCCTGGTGGATCGTTTCAGTCGTATTGGGTAGTTTCAGTCCTTAGTGGGTCGTTTCGGTCCTAGTGGATCGTTTCAGTCCTAGTGGGTAGTTTCGGTCCTAGTGGGTAGTTTCAGTCCTAGTGGGTAGTTTCAATCCTTAGCGGGTTGTTTCAGTCCTTAGTGGGTCGTTTCAGTCCTAGTGGGTAGTTTCGGTCCTAGTACATAGTTTCGTTCCCTGTAAACACCATGACTGTTAGGACACCAGTTACAGCTCTTAACGGTTGACAGCAGTTGACGTGAGAGTCATCACAAAGGAACTCTACACACAGAATCTCTAACACAAAGAAACTCTCAGGTAATAAATTCTAAAGATCTTAACCTGCACTACTGTTGGTATTCACCCGAAGGCGTTAGATTTGTCTTCCTGACTGATATCACCTGGCGGAATCTGGGGTGAAATATGTAATCGGATATTTGTTGTTTTCGTTCGTGTTGTATGAGGTTAATAATCCGGACAAACAAGAAACCCTTGATGTGACCTTCTTAGTGCTCTAGTGGCACATGTCTTACAGAAATACTATAGGACTTCTGGGGTTTTTTTACGCCTTTGCCACAAATGATAAAAGAAACGTATAGAAAACATGTTTGTTCTATTTAAACATTTGTGTCGAAAAACAATAAAAAATGGAGATATAGTTTGGAATGGTTTTATATTACTCTTTTTTCAAATAAAGATGCAAGATGCAGTTCAGAAGTTGATTTAATACTTTTACTGACTGACTGACTGAGTTTGGTTTTACGCCGCTTTTAGCAATATTCCACAACATCACGGCGGGGGACACCAGAAATGGGCTTCACACATTGTACCCATGTGGGGAATCGAACCCGGGTCTTCGGCGTGACGAGCCAACGCTTTAACCAACTTTAAGGCTACCCCACCGCCCCTTAATACTTTTACAGTAGTAGTAGTAGTCGTAGTAGTAGGTCGTTTCAGCCCTTATACAGGTTGTTATGGTTGGATAGTTTGTTGTTTCACGCCGCACTCAGCAATATTTCATCGATATGGCGGCGGTCTGTAAATAATGGAGTCAGACAATCCTGTGAACAACAGCATGAGCATCGATCTGCGCAACTAAGTCAGCAAACCGTTAGTCGCCTCTCAGTCGGTTGTTGAAGACCAATTCTAACCCGGATCTTCACGGGTCGATTGTTATAAATTCCAAGCTCGTTCTATCTGTGACACCTTTCGAAATTAGAGAGTAGAGTATCCCATAGATTAAAAATAGTACATCAACAAATCATGTCTCAACGTCTATAACGTACGGGGCGGTGGGGTAGCCTACTGGTCAATGCGTCCGCTCGTCACGCCGAAGACCCGGGTTCGAATCCCCATATGGGCACAATGTGTGAAGCCCATTTCTGGTGTCCCCCCGCCGTGATATTGCTTGAATATTGCTAAAAGCGGCGTAAAACCATACTAACTCACTCACTCACTCTATAGCGTACCCGCAGTATGGTACGAGTTAGGGCTAGCTAAAATGATCGACAATAGGAAATGTCGTCGATAGGAAAAATTATTAATTATCATAGAAATGAAAAGTTCTTAACGTTTGTGATAGAAATAGGTGTACTTTTCTTACACAATATCCAGTTTAAGGACTTTATTCAAGGTCTCCTAATTATGTTCAGAATATGAACAATATGTTTTGTTAATCATCCATGCAAAAATATGTCACCACTCACCAGCGATGTGAAATATATTCATTACTTTCAGACAGTTTTGGCATTTTTGCCCCGATATTTATCGATAATCGATCCATATTTAGTCAACGATTATTGATATCTGTGATCTATATTGATAGCCAGACCTAGTACATGTACGTCTGTATAGATGCATTCCAGAGAAACCATTAATTTTAATTTCATTCGCTTCCATTAAAAAACCCCAGACCAGACAAACACAGCCTGTCGTTGATATTATAAGTCTCCATGTGTGCTCATCAAACTGAGACCGCCTCCGTGGTGTAGTGGTTAGAGCGTCCGCCCGGAGAGCGGAAGGTCGCGGGTTCAATCCCCAACCGCGTCATACCAAAAGACGTTAAAATATGATACTTGTTGGTCCCTGTCTGGCGCTCGGCATTGATGGGTACAACAAGGACTGGTCGGCTCGGAGTCAGTATAATGTGTCTGAGTGGGGTATTCATGCTTCACTGCGGCATGGTATCTCAGTGGGCTAGCACTATAAAACCAGCTTAAGTCTGGGCTAGTACAAGCAGCTGCACATACACATACACACGCATGCACGTCGTCATATGAGCGAAATATTCTCAAGCACGACGTTAAACCCAATTTCACCTCACCTCATCAAACTGAACAAAGTGTTCTTTTAAAAATTCCGATGGACGCCACATGCTTTTGTTGAGTCACGCTGGTTGAGAGGTTGAAGGCGTGACGGGACATGCAGTTAATAATTCATCGTCCTCCCCAAAAGTCACGGATCGTTTGTAAATCAGTCAACCATACATTCTCGTTTTGAGACAAACAAAGAATTACCTTACGCATGTACCTGGTCGGTAGGGTAATGTGTATACAATGGGTTCTACCCAGGTGGTTATGTCCATAAATGTCAGCTGCTCATCATCAGTGGCTAGTAATATTTGATGGTAATTTTCATGCGCCTTTCGCGTCAAGCCTCGTGCAGCGATAATGAAAAGGTTGTACGCATGACATTCAATGAGATAAAAGTTCACAAGGAGGACAAACAACAGGCAAACAAAACAGTACCAGCGTCTGAACTTTAACTGAGAACGTGTAATCCCAAATATAAGATATGTTACATTTGATCACTTTCCAAAACCTATTGTTTATTCATAGCTTTCGGCCGTGGGGGTCGTGCCAATTTACACTTATCAGAGGGGTACACAAAGTCCGTGGTCTTGACTACCAGTTGTCCGATTTTCATTTTGTGCAAGTCGGGGTGGCTGAGTGGGTTAGACTGCTGACTTTGTGTGCTGGCGACTAGGTGCCTGGATAGCTATTCTCGAAATGTTCGTAACCCTACGAACTTCGTAAGCCCATTCTTAACACATTGGCTACGATCAAAGTTAAGAATTCTTAAGGCTTAAGAACGTTTCGAGAATAAGGGCCCTGACTCTTAGGGTGTGGGTTCGAGTCCCGGATGAGACTCAACAAAAGTACTAGAATCTGTACTTTACTGAGAAAGTGTAATCCTAACTATGACATATGTTACATTTTGATCACTTTCGAAATGGCATTATTTATTCAAGACAGTCTTTAGTTGAAACCTAATATATCACTTTCACATACATAGTGGTTAATGGTTATTATTATGACCGCATTTGCATAGGTTTCGTTACTAACAATATGTTTACGGACAGACAGACAGAGAGATTATTTATTAAAGTCTCACCCCTGTTATACATATATACATTTACATAAGGGCCATTCCATACGGAATTATGAGAGACTAAAATTCTTAAAAAATTGCATGTACATGTATTATGTGTAAGAATAATTAAAATTATATAATACGGATTTTCTCCTTTTTAAAATAACATGGCAGGTTTTGGCAGCTATAAAACAGATATTGCTATAGGACAGGATAAAAGCAGTTTTTTGTATATCAGTAAGATTACTAAAATTCTGACATTGGCTATCACAAGTATTTAAAAGACTAAAACGTTCATGACTATAAACCGGACAATTAATTCAAAACATGAACTTCGTCTTCAACACAGTGTTTACAATAAAAGCATTTTACGACTAGCGAAAGAGGAATGTCACGGACAGTGGAAACACTGTCACGGCTCTTCAGGTAATACATTAATTCATACCCTAGTCTCAGCCTATTTGCCCTGGGGTCATTATACGAGTTTTATCGTGACGGAAAAACAACACGTGTCCCCATAACTGTACAGGAGTGTTGCTTAACGCTGTAATAGAGACGGTGGGGTAGCCTAGTGATTCAAGCGTTCGCTCGTCACGCCGAAGACCCGGGTTCGATTCCCCAGATAGGTACAATGTGTGAAGCCCATTTCTGGTGTCTCCCACCGTGATATTTGCTGGAATATTGCTAAAAGTAACACTCACTCACTCACTCACTCACTCACTCACTCACTCACTCACTAACTAACGCTGCAATATGCCTGTTTTACGTCAGCATCGGGCTGGGGTAGCCAAGTGGTTGAAGGGATTTCTTTATGCTTTCTCTGTTCGTTCTACATACGGGTTTAAGCCCAATTAAGGTGATACCCCTTGAAATTGTTTTTATATTGATCACTTCTGCGTAAAACCGGTATACATCAAAGCCCATGTCGCTGTTAAACCACACTCGCTTAACCGGGGTAGATTATCTCATTTTGTTTCTTCCACACGCTGTATTCCAGCTATATGATGGCGGTCTGTAAATAATCGCGTCTTGACAAGACAATCAAGTGATCAACATCATGAGCACCTGTCAACCATCCGATCCCGTTAGTCGCCTCTTACGACAAGCATGGGTTGCTGAAGACCAATTCCTACTGATATCTTCAAGGGTCGTAGCCAGCGTGATTATAGACTAAACCGAGAGTGATTTCACATGTTTTCTGTCAATTTGAAGAAAATTGCATACTGGGGTTCACACAGCTTTAATATGAATGGTTTGCATCATACTGAAATGCTTCATTATAACAAAAATTTCTGTTGTAACAAAATTGTTCTGTTGTAGAATTACCACCAGTGATATCGGAAAATAACATATCATCAATAATTTAAACATAGTGTGAAATGAAAAATAAAACCCAGCTGTCTTTTAAAAAGAAACTAAACGTTACAAACTCACACCCTATAAATGAAGAAAAATACACGACTCTATCCCCCCAAACCCGTGAAGATCCAGGTTAGAACTGATCTTCAACAACCCATACTTGTCGTAAGTGGCGACAAAGATGTGTAGAGAAACGATGCATTTCATCAAGAAATAGATAGCAATATCTCTATTCCGGGTCCACGTAAAGACCTCTCCCTGAAAAGTGGTTTGGCAGTTTTGGACATTTTGGCGTCGTTTTGACGTCTAAATATTTTTGGTTGTGCCGTTAACGGAGTGTTGGTAATCAGCTGCAGATACAGGGCACAGCAGGGTCAAGGTCAGTCAATGAAATCAACAACATTCATGGGATGCGTGTCACAACAAATCGATACGTGATTGAGGTCAATTCATGCACATCGTCGTGCCGCAACAACGATGGCGAAACAGATGTTTTATGTATATTAAATGATGAAGATGGAATTAAAGGCAATTGTGACAGAGTGTTGATATTTCCCTACGAAATTATTGTTATGATTATTCAAAATCAAAATCTGGAATGCAAATGTTCAAGACACTCGGTGAGTGTAAATGAGAGAGAGAGAGAGAGAGAGAGAGAGAGAGAGAGAGAGAGAGAGAGAGAGAGAGAGAGAGAGAGAGAGAGAGAGAGAGAGAGAGAGAGAGAGAGAGAGAAACAGAGAGAGAGATAGATAGATATATATAGAGAGAGAAACACAGAGAGAGACAGAGAGAGAGAGAGATAGAGAGAGAAAAACACATATATATATATATATATATATATAGAGAGAGAGAGAGAGAGAGAGAGAGAGAGAGAGAGAGACATTCGTAGGTAGACAAACAGGCAGACACACACACACATACACACACACAGAGTTTGCGGTATGCCCTTAAAACTAATACACCGAATATTAAATTTATTAGAATAGCCAAATAGTTATTTTGTCATCAAGGATTTGCTGCAATGTATAACGAAGTAAAATCAGGTGATCTTATGGAAAACTGAAAATGCCAACAAAGTTATGCAAAGTTATGCAAATTAGCGAGGGACATGTCCTACTGGCATTGCAGGACGTGTACCCTTTTCTAGAATATATAGTGTTCATTTAGATATTTATCGCAGTTACAATACCTTTTACGCCTGAAGGAATCTGCTTGGGTGGACAAGCGAGAGTGAATATTTTCTGGCGCTGACATTATGTATCTAAAATCCTACTACATTCTACCTCTGATAAAGTGTGGTAATCCGTATCAGTTCCGTAAACATTTAAAAAAAGTGTTTATTATACACATAATAATCTACTGGCAATATATATATGTTTATATTGACACAACATATTGACACAGCACGACATTTCCTGTAATAATGCACAACTGGGCATTGTACACTGCCGAACGTCGTGAATGTATGATGGGATATCATGTTTGGAGAACATCTATTCAGTTTGGTGCCACTCATCATTGTCTTGTCAATATAAAAACTGAATTGATGTTCTCCAAACATATTCATCAAACATTTCCTTATGTACATGAAACATTCATAAATCTATTATGTTGAATAAAGATATTGTAGCAAAGAAATGTCTCTATCCTGCTTAATACAAAAGTCTAATTCCACATCTTTTGGGGTGAAATATACCCCAAACTACACAAGACGTGATTTCAGGGAATTGTCTATAGCTCTAGTCTATTTTTCAGTGATTATGTATAATCCATGAAAATTTCAGTGATTATGTATAATCACTGAGTGAATAAGACATTATACATAATCACTGAAAATTTCAGGGATTATACATAATCCCTGGTTTTACATATTCACTGTAATATAGGTACGTAAAGAGGAGAAGTTTTATATAGTTTTAGTTTTATATAGTTTTTTATATACATAAATATGCTATATATTTACGAGAGGCGAATTTCTTATATAGTTTATATATTATTATGTTATATATACGCAAAGAGACGAAGTTCACCAGTGTACAATGTCAATTATTACAGGAAATTTCGTGTTGTTTCCATATTTTGCGGATTTCTCATATACGTTAATAAAGAACGAAAAATGCATTCATATATGACTTACCTACAACTGAGAGCGCCCGATATATGTCTGTGGAGGCTACAATTGTACGTCGTGTATATTTCACAGCTATCCAGCCGACGCGTGACTCTGTGTTCTGCCAGCAGTTTTGTGGGGTCCCCAGCACTGGCTCGATGGACATAACAGCATGGACTCACTGGAGCTTCCAACGTGGATTCACTGGACCGTGACCTGCATTGTTTTCCTTACTGCCTTGCCCTCCCTGTAGTGCTAAAGCCCTGAATGAACCAAGTTTAGATTTCCCAGAATCTCCCAACTCACTGGGGCTCTTTTTCAATTTAAATGGGTTTATTTGTAACTATGAATATTATATACTCGATTATTTACAGACCGCCGCCATATAGCTGGTACATTGCAGAGTGGTTTAAATTTTGGTTACACAGACAGATCCCCCTAAACACAAGCCCCTCAGATTTAAAAGGTTTTATAGGTCATAATATATTCGCATTATGGACATAAGCATAATATATATAGAAACAACACTCCGTGGAAATATGGATTTTTATATTGATCATATGCTTGTTTATAGGTGTACACCAGGCCACGGATGAACCACATCAAAATGTTGAAATGTATCTGCGCATACAAGGGAAAAGCATTAATAAAATCAGTAATTACTTTTCACAATGTTGCTCGTAATGGTTGGTTTGTTGCTTAACGCCACACTCAGCAATATTCCAGCTATATGAAGGCTGTCTGTAAACAGTCGAGTCTGGGCCAGACAATCCAGTAATCAACAGCATGAGCATCGATCTAAGCAATTGGGATACGATGACCACCCGATCCCGTTCGTAGCCTTCTGTGACAAGCATGGGTTGCTGAAGACCAATTCTAACCCAGATCTTCACGGTCTGCTCGTTATGCAACATTTTAATCCTTTTTAACAGGTCCGAGATATTTCAGAATATTTCGGATTCGCTGAAAACGTGTATCCATATTGCAAACTAACAGCTTACCCAAACCGCATGATCATTCGTTCGTCACGCAAGCGCTTTTTGTTCACGTGGACGAAGGTTCGAGAATTGATATATATCACTTTGTCAATCAAGCGGAGGGTTACAGAGCTGTCGATATTCCGCGCGTCATGGAGTTACATCACGTGATGCACTGTCTTCTCGAACTGATGAGCAGTGGCAAATACAACGTCAATCCCTTTAAACTGACGTTAGCGGTGACCTTGTCTGTATCGACACTGTCAGGACAGCTGTTGTTCATTTCCAGATGAACGTTAGTGTGTTACGTGATTGCACTGTCAATCAAGCGGAGAGATGCAGAACTATATCTGGATAATTTATCAGTTTCTAAAAGTGACGCCCCATTGACCTATCGAACAATCGCGTGACTCAAACAGGCACTAGAAATTCACAGAACGTTTATATAGATTATGAACACCTCAGCCAGCTCCTTATCCGAGTAACCGCCTCCGTGGTGTTGTGGTTAAAGCGTCCGCCCGGAGAGCGGAAGGTCGCGGGTTCGATCCCCGACCGCGTCATACCAAAAGACGTTAAAATATGGTACTTGTTGGTCCCTGCCTGGCGCTCGGCATTAATGGGTACAACAAGGACTGGTCGGCTCGGAGTCAGTATAATGTGTCTGAGTGGGGTATTCATGCTTCACTGCGGCATGGTATCTCGGTAGGCTAGCACTATAAAACCAGCTTAAGTCTGGGCTAGTACAAGCAGCCGCACATACACATACACACGCATGCACGTCGTCATATGAGCGAAATATTCTCAAGCACGACGTTAAACCCAATTTCACCTCACCTCACCTTTTCCGAGTACAGGAAGCTGAACAGATCAACCCCAGTTCCGCACAAAACTGATGAAAATACCTGTGGTCACAATCAGTATAAATCATCACTAGAAACAGACAACACTAAACATTAAAGATATGGTCAGTTTAAATTACTGGATGGATGTACTTTTAGAAAACACAAAATCACCCAATCAGAGCTTTCAGATGATTCAATCCGCACTGATGATTCGGGACGAAAACTACTTGTCAAAATACAGATTCTGATTTGATGTAGTGTAACTTTTAACTTCTATTTCAGGATCTGTCAATAAGTACACCATGATATCCCAGCCTCGACTATGTGCAGACCGTCATGATGAAGGTGGGATGTGGAGTCCAAATAAACAAGTAGGACAATGTTATACCGTACAACTGGGTGCGCAGACTAGACTATGTGCAAGCCGCCATGATGAAGCTCGGATATGGAGTCCAAATAAACAAATAGGACAATGTTATACCGTACAACTGGGTGCCCAGACTAGACTATGTGCAAGCCGCCATGATGAAGGTGGGATGTGGAGTCCAAATAAACAAATAGAACAATGTTATAATGTACAACTGGGTGCCCAGACTAGACTATGTGCAAGCCGCCATGATGAAGCTCGGATATGGAGTCAAAAAACAAACAGGACAATGTTATACCGTACAACTGGGTGCCAGACTAGACTATGTGCAAGCCGCCATGATGAAGGTGGGATATGGAGTCCAAATAAACAAATAGAACAATGTTATAATGTACAACTAAGTGCCCAGACTAGACTATGTGCAAGCCGCCATGATGAAGCTCGGATATGGAGTTCAAATAAACAAATAGGGACAATGTTATACCGTACAACTGGGTGCCCAGACTCGACTATGTGCAAGCCGCCATGATGAATGTGGGATGTGGAGTCCAAATAAACAAATAGAACAATGTTATAATGTACAACTGGGTGCCCAGACTAGACTATGTGCAAGCCGCCATGATGAAGGTGGGATGTGGAGTCCAAATAAACAAGTAGGACAATGGTATACCGTACAACTGGGTGCCCAGACTAGACTATGTGCAAGCCGCCATGATGAAGCTCGGATATGGAGTCCAAATAAACAAATAGGACAATGTTATACCGTACAACTGGGTGCCCAGACTAGACTATGTGCAAGCCGCCATGATGAAGGTGGGATGTGGAGTCCAAATAAACAAATAGAACAATGTTATAATGTACAACTGGGTGCCCAGACTAGACTATGTGCAAGCCGCCATGATGAAGGTGGGATATGGAGTCCAAATAAACAAATAGGACAATGTTATACCGTACAACTTAGTGGCCAGCCTCGACTATGTGCAGACCGCCATGATGAAGCTGGGATATGGAGTTCAAATAAACAAATAGGGCAATGTTATACCGTACAACTTAGTGGCCAGCCTCGACTATGTGCAGACCGCCATGATGAAGCTGGGATATGGAGTTCAAATAAACAAATATGGCAATGTTATACCGTACAACTGTGCCCAGACTAGACTATGTGCAAGCCGCCATGATGAAGGTGGGATATGGAGTCCAAATAAACAAATAGGACAATGTTATACCGTACAACTTAGTGCCCAGACTAGACTATGTGTGCAAGCCGCCATGATGAAGGTGGGATGTGGAGTCCAAATAAACAAAGTAGAACAATGTTATAATGTACAACTGGGTGCCAAGACTAGACTATGTGCAAGCCGCCATGATGAAGCTCGGATATGGAGTTCAAAAAAACAAATAGGACAATGTTATACCGTACAACTGGGTGCCCAGACTAGACTATGTGCAAGCCGCCATGATGAAGGTGGGATGTGGAGTCCAAATAAACAAATAGAACAATGTTATAATGTACAACTGGGTGCCCAGACTAGACTATGTGCAAGCCGCCATGATGAAGGTGGGATGTGGAGTCCAAATAAACAAGTAGGACAATGTTATAATGTACAACTGGGTGCCCAGACTAGACTATGTGCAAGCCGCCATGATGAAGGTGGGATGTGGAGTCCAAATAAACAAATAGAACAATGTTATAATGTACAACTGGGTGCCCAGACTAGACTATGTGCAAGCCGCCATGATGAAGGTGGGATGTGGAGTCCAAATAAACAAGTAGGACAATGTTATAATGTACAACTGGGTGCCCAGACTAGACTATGTGCAAGCCGCCATGATGAAGCTGGGATATGGAGTCCAAATAAACAAATAGAACAATGCCATAACGTGCAACTTGGTGCCTAGCTTCGACTATGCACCGGGCAACATGATGAAGCTGGGATATGGAGTCCAAATAAACAAATAGGACAATGCTATAACGGAAATGAAAAAATCGTATCCACCTGTAATAACTGGTCGTTTCACCTGAACACCTGAAGATATTGATTTATTGATTATTCATGTTAATTAACAGTTTACTCTTCTGCAGTCAGCTTGCCTTCTACAGCCTTGGTTTGCCTCGATTACCTGTAGTACAGACATTGTAGTATTACAAGCAGGGATGGGACCTGGCGTTGTCCATCTCGTTTATACTGTACGCGTTACCCCCTGTCTAGACACGTTCAATAGCGACCCCTTAAATCATTCACTTCATGAGTTTCCCTGGGTGGGAGGTAAAAAATTAATTAATTGTGGACAGGTATACAACAGGTATGTACTTTGGACTACAAGTAAATCAGAAACCTGTTGCACGCACAGTTTGCAAAAGTACAGTCATCTTTCCATTCGTATGAAATGATTGACAGCAATTATTTCGACATATTCAATACTTTTTCTACGCGGGGCGATTCAAGGTTGCTCGGAAATTTGAAATGAGCATGCGCAGTAGAGGTCAAAGTTCGCTGATACAAAAATGTTGCAGTTTCACAGTCTTTCGTTGCCGTTTTTACTGTTTCAGTAGCGAGGTATTATGTTTATGTTGCTAAATTAATGTGGGCTTGCCACGATTAATGTGGGCTTTTCTGTGTTTTTCTGCACAGTGGGAAAGTTTTCTTTGTAGGCCTCGTCATTCAGCAACATCAGTCACGAACAGTCCTTGGATGGGTGACCGTGTTTGGCAGCTTAACTGCTGAGAGTTTCTCTATTATTACTTATTTTTCATTTCCATATTCTCAACATTTATTAAAAACAAATTTTCATATTCTCGAAATTTATTAACAACAAATTTCAATCTCATGGTCTACAAAAACAGCAGTTGGAATCATTGATCACATTTCTACGCATAAACACATTTATCACATAGAGATTGTAGCGCTCCAATGCTTCTCATTCATTCCGAATCGGAGTGCGGCGTAAAACTAAACTCACTCACTCATACTGAATCGTACGCCGTTCCCGTTTGGAGACACCGTATTACCAGTTAACAGTGTATATCACGCACTGTAAACGTGTTTAGGATGTAAAGACATACGATCCATGTTTAAATCTATTTTTTACAGAGCAGCTCTAGCTGTCATTGCTTTTGACAACTCTTACTCAGATGAAGGTCAATCAAGGTTACAACATTCAAGGTCACATTAAGCTTTCAAAAAGTTTTCTGGTAGACATGTGGAGGAAATTTCCACATTTGATGCATCAGTGACAAAAAGTATGTCCGGTGCAATTCCCTATTTTGACTTGTACCATACGTGGTATGAATGGGGCGTGGTGGGCGATCTGTCTAAGGCGCAAGGCTAGTGATCCAGCGAGCGTGAGGTGCCGGGATCGAGCCTACCTGTGACCGAGTGTAAAAACCTTGGAGTCAACTTTGTGTGAAGACTCTTTCCATGTTGTCACAACACCTAGTGTACAGTACACAACCCTGTGCACTTAAAAGCACCCACGAATCCGTTGGCATATGACCAGATGGTTGCCTCATGAATACGTGCAAACACCTAGTTGTGGGTACAGCAACGTGCAGTAAACTTAAACAAAGCATTGTGACTGAGTGTCCCAGTCCACCCAGCTGTGAATGGGTACCTCGTACGGATGGGAAAGTCACAATAACTCGGTGCGCCTTGTGGGAGCAAGCGTTGTATGATCCCCAGGGAGCTGAGATTAATAATAAGATGTACCGTTGAGATTGACATCCTATGATCGAGGGAAAAAATACCAGCGCCTTGAGCATGCACTAGTGGATATGTACGTTATATAAATATCCAATAATAATAATAAATACGTTCCCGGATGTTTTCGAACAATTGACTAGACTTATATGTTTATGACGGGTGCCACCGGTGGGGCAGGAAACGCTCACCTTTTCGCGAACACCTGGTATCATCACTATTTCATAATGATTCATAAACACATGCTCTGTCATCGCATGGTGACAATCACTGGATTGTCTGGTCCAAACTCGATTTGTTTTCAAACGACATGGCACAGCTGGAATACTGCTGAAACATACACTCATGAGTAGGGCTGCGCAATATAACCGGTTTACCGGTATTTACCGGTTCAGACATGAAAACGATACGTATTGCCATACGCTGATCGAAAACCGGTATTTTGACTTGCAATCGGAAAACTTCGTAACACTCGGAAATCTTCGGGTATTTCCTTTTTTCATTTGTGCCAAATATTATTCACATTTTTATTTTATCATGATTAAAAGTTGTTATTAAAGCTTAATCAAGCATGGTAATTTGGTTGTGTTTTTGCTCTATAAATCAAGCATCAACTCGATTATAAGTATTTTTTTGTTTAAAAATACTTCATGCAATATATTGCAATACATACCGCAATACATGCTTTCGCATCGCAATATATCGCAATATGAAAATTCCCTGCCATACCCACCCCTAGTCACAATTGTACAATCGACTCTGCTTTTGGCAGAGATTTCTCATGGATGTGGAAAGGGATTTTTCGCTTCTATTCTGAAATGTCGTAAATTGAATAGTTAATAAAATAGCGGTAACTTTGGGACATTTTTTGTTAATTAATAATGCATTGCTGTGAACTAAATAGTCAGAACAGTGATGACATCATATATTCATAAGTTTACAATCGGCTCTGCTTTCAGCGGAGATCGCTTATGGATGTGTACAAGGTTTTATGGCTTCTCGTTTGATAAATCTCAGATCGATACTCTTCTCACCTGTCATATCGATCGTATTACCCCCCTCCCACTGGTGATATAGTTCCACCGGCTGGGATGACTATAAACAGCTGGGAGGCCGATGTTCATTAAAATTTTATATTAACGTTTTCCGAGTCGTCGTAACCATACTTTGATATCTTAATCCAGCTAATATATACCGTCGCCATTGTCTTCAGAATAATGCAATGGACCTTTCTCCACAATATATCTGCAATATGATAAATGAATTAACCTGCGCTGATGTTTCATTGAGGATATAGCACTGGAAAAAAAGTCCATGTTTACAAGACATTTCCAATTTTGGAAAGATGATGTTTCCAAAGATTTACAATTTTGGAAATGTCGACAAGGGGAGATAACTGGTGGGTGATGGTAAATCATTGTTATTTGCACGCCCCGGGACCTAATCCCTTGTTGATTGATGAGTGAGTCACGGCAGTTAATAGTCACCAATTAACAAGGCCTACTGCCATGTTAATTAACAAGTTATTATGCTTAGGTCACATGCAACCAAAAAATCGAAAACATAATTAAAACACAATTATCACTTCTTCATGACATATAATATGCATTGCTGATTATGAAAAAACAAATAAACAAAATAATAAGCGTATAATCGCAAATCAAAAGTGCAATATTTTGTACTTGGGTTTACCTCCCTCGAAACGAAGCAGCCGGGATACCGAACCCAGTCAGGGCTGGTGTAACGGCTGGTTCATTTGCAGATGCCCTCACGGCTGATTGTGTGTGTATATATAGAGATGTTGGGTTTTGTAAATACATGCTCATTTTTTGTGTATAACATTTTGCAATCAACAGACATCATAACATGTCATGTGTTCAAGTATCACACCTGCCTGTCTGTGTAATTACATAATGTGACAGAGACCGAACTCGGGCCATAAATCAATGCGTTTTGTATATGGTGTATAGCCTGATTGGTGTTAAGTTCAAATTGCATGTGGTCAGTGATCGCAGTTGTGTATTGAATATTGTCATTAGCAGACAGGCAGGCAGACACACAGGTGTCAATAAAACAAGACATTGAGTTTTGTCTGTGACAACGACATATCTACAAGGGGTATGACAAGAGGGGTGACTACAAGGGGTATGAGTGGTAACGGGAGACTATATGGACATATTTATAAGTACGTTATAAATATATTAAAGATGAGAAAGAAGAGACGCTGAATCAGCAAACTGTCTAACAGTTAACATTCCATTTTGAAACTGGTGCACCAACGAGGTGTAGGAATAAACTTCTGTTCAAGTTGAGCATTAGCCATTTCGAAGTCGAATGTACACTTTCATGCTTCTTCTCATTATATATCCCCATGTAATTAGAGGGGAACTGATCCAGAGCGATTAATGTTTCTCGCCAACAGTCTAATTTCCAAACCAAACTGCAAGCTTGTCGGTATCTGCTCCCTCGACCGTGACGGACACAGGGACTGGGCTTCTGGCCACCTTGACAAAATTTCTTCAACCCAAACAGCGGGACATTAGGAAGGGTGGATGCTCATCCGATGCTGTTATTTGAGAATACCCCTGGTAGTTCCTGTCTAACATGTAATACATTTGTCACATCAGACCTTAACTCATAATGCTGAGTATTTACTCCAGAGACAAGAAATGCGAAATGGGAACCTTTGTCGGGTAATCTGCGTGGTATTACATCATACCTGTTATAAATTCATTAACTGACCATCAAGTGAATGATGACAAATAACATGTGTAGGTTTATCAAACACTGGTTCAAAGGGCGTAGTACTTTGAATTGCATGCAATGTTAATTGCCTGAAAAACTTATGGGCCGACACTGTTTGGAGGATACGAACGGAACTTCATTGTTGCATAAGAAATACATATAAGCATTTGATGTGTACTGAAGTTAAAATTGCATATACCTAAGTAAATTTTCATTTGTCATAAATATAATATGCAATAGACATCATATGTTTACATGGCATGATTAAATATCGAGGTAAAAAAACACAGAAATAAGATCAACTTGGATCAGTCACTATGCCATCTATGCATTGGAAAATCCGAAAAGCATACACTGCTGGGATACTTTATTGCAATCAGACAGGAACTACCAGGGGTATTCTCAAATAACAGCATCGGATGAGGATCCACCCTTCCTAATGTCCCGTTGTTTGGGTTGAAGTCTCCCGTTACCACTCGTGGCTTACTACGCCTTCTATGTTTTTTATGTGCTTTATATTTCAATGTATATATGCTAAGTATCGTTGTCTCTATAATCCAATGTTAATTTGCTAACAGACGGGCATCAACATTTCTGTTAACTCATCCGTTTGGATCAAAGGTCGATAGAGGGGAGTTTCCATGTATATTCTCACGCCGTTATCAAGATAAAAGTTACTACAACCAGGTGAATAGAGGTATATATGCATAGTGACAAGCAGCAAATTAACAACAGGTAATTCAGCAAGTAGCACGTCGTTGGGGCCAACAGGAGAGTAAGATCAACTAGTCTAAATCCACTCCATTGTCCAAGTGACGGAATCAATCAACATTCAATCAGCTTGTCTATCCTGAACGTTGTACATCGAAATGCCGCTCTATGCAATAAACAGGGAGTTGTTATCACGTAAGTGGTATGTTTCGTTGTGTATCCCCATACTGTTTACTGCAGTATAAGTGAGATCTGCTTCACTTTGCGAATGACCAATCTTTTGAAGTTGATTTAAGCTCTACTTTAGTAAACTGCTACCTAACAGATTGATCTCAGATTAAAACATCTCATTCTAAATTTGTGTTTTCTATTTCAAGTACTAAGAAATACTGATTTTTTACGTATTAGATATACATCTATCGGTACCAGTTTGACGTGTCTGGTCATGAGTTAACTAACATAGTGATTATATATTTTTGACCATTACATGTGTCATTCACACGTCATTTATGCCATGATAATGTTCTCTGATCCATTTCATCATACAGCATTTATTTCACTCAATGTTTTGAAGCTCATATGAAAACATGAAAAATGTTACTGTTCCAGTTCCTTTTGAAGAGTGAAAGTATTTTTGTTCCTCAAGTCTTCCAACCAATATAGTAATTATGGTTACAAACGACCTGATTTTAATAACTATCAAGTTAGATGTTATACACGCGTGCATGCACACACCCACACCCACACCCACACCCACACAAAACATCCGTAATTTGTGAATTCTGTTCGGACGATAAAGAAATATCTAATTTGATCAGAATCAGTATATGAATTATCTTCCCTTACTCTGAGAGAAGCATGGCATTATTCGTTCATTTTTTAATAATTTTATCTGCATAAAAGAAGGTATTATCAAAACTGTGAAACAAACTTGCGTATACTACCATATCACTAACATTGCGATATTGACCATGGAATAAATGTTAAGTTTAGTCTGTTTTCAATGTCATAATATGTGAGGTTCCTCATTCACACATACATACAAACTGACAGCATAACACAAAACAATATGCAACCAACCCAATGTAATACAATACAAGTTTCACCGCCTGTGCATACCACACTGTTGACGAATCTCTCAGGTGTGTTAGAGCGATAATCACACCGCGACATGATTAACAAGCCTACAGCTCAGCAGATTTTAATAACTTACCTTTTTAATAAGAAAAGCAAGATTTATGGATGTCAACTTCTTTATTGTGAATAACACGAAGTTTCGGAGCATATGCTTGCTCCTTCATCAGGTGAAAATCAGGTCACAGTAATGCATTCCACTTCTTAATGCCCATCAAAGATTTAACTTACTTCCAGAGGCTTCTTTAAGAGGCATAAAACTTGTTAATTAACAAGGCCTACTGCCTTGTTAATTGGTGACTATTAACTGCCGTGACTCACTCATCAATCAACAAGGGATTAGGTCCCGGGGCGTGCAAATAACAATAATTTACCATCACCCACCAGTTATCTCCCCTTGTCGACATTTCCAAAATTGTAAATCTTTGGAAACATCATCTTTCCAAAATTGGAAATGTCTTGTAAACATGGACTTTTTTTCCAGTGTAGGGTTCCGGGTGGGACTCAACCCAACAAGGGCGGTGGGGTAGCCTTATTAAAGCGTCCGCTCGTCACGCTGAAGACCCGGGTTCGATTCCCCACATGGGTACAATGTGTGAAGCCCATTTCTGGTGTCCCCCGCCGTGACATTGCTGGAATATTGCTAAAAGCGACGTAAAACCAAACTCACTCACTCACTCACTCAAACCAACAAAAACGTACTAGAATCTGTAATTTATTGAGAAAATGTAATTCCAAATATAACATGTGTAAATTCGTATCTCATGGTGACAATCACTGAATTGTCTTGTCCAGACTCGATCTGTTTACAAACAACATCGACCAGCTGTAATACTGCTGAAACAAATGTACACACATGATATAGTCACAATTGTACAATCGACTCTGATTTTAGCAGATATTTCCTATGAATTTGGAAAGGGCTTTGTCGCTTCTATTTACATTTGATCACTTTCTAAATGGCATTGTGTATTCATATATATGCTTATGTGATAAAGTAGGTACAATATGCATATTGGGCGACATGTGTCAAATCTTAGGAGGTTACACTACACCAAATCAGAATCTGTATTTTGACAAGCGCATTTCGCCCCGAACCTTCAGTGCGGACTGAATCATCTGACAGCTGTGATTGGGTGATTTTGTGTAAGATTTTGGTGTTTTTTCTAAATATACATCCATCCAGTAATTAAAACTGACAATATTTTATAATATTTAGTTATGTCTACTTTATATGATAACTTATACTAATTGTGACCACAGGTATTTTCATCAGTTGACATTTTCTGCGGAACTGGGGTTGATCTGTTCAGCTTCCTGTACTCGGAAATGGAGCTGCCTGAGGTGTTCGTATTTTATTTTTTTATTGCTTCTTCACGGCAAGACTATGCACACATGTACACGTAATAACTGTTGATATCTTAGTTTATTTAAAAGAATTATAACGTTACTATAGAAATCAATGGGAAAATATTTGGCTTTGTGCAACCTGGGGAGTCGTTGTTGGAGAAGACTTCCTCCTAAGAAGAAAATGAAACTCGTCTCCAACAGAAGATGAATTGCATAGTGTACAAACACGTTCTCCTGTCTGTAACCCTCTCCAACAACACCTGCACTGTGTGATTTATTTCAGCACTTTAGACGCTGGTAAGTAACAATGAAGGTAAGACACTTCATGGATGACAACTTCTTAATGCTGTCGTGATGATATTGATAGTCTCAGTAGTATGGTCTTCGTCTAGATGACAGATTCAGAGTGGAGTAAAGACGTTGTCCTCCATAAATTATCTTACCTTACCAGCAACAGCTGATAAAAAACGTTTGGAGGATAGCCCTGTAACAGGAGACAGATGTTAATCTGTGTTTTCAAAGGGGCTCCATGGCGTCTGCATACAATCGGGAAGAAGCTTACTCTCCTTGATGCTGATCCCGTAGTTCCTTAATTGTTAAACGCATCAGGCAGAACTTGATATTCACTGTATATCCTTGACCGAGCAAGCCCAACTGGGTGTATACCTGTTTATACATCTGATTATTCGTCACCAGTTGGGGTCGGTGGGTAGCCTATTGGTTAAAGTGTACACTCGTCACGCCGAAGATCAGGGACACAGTGTGTGTGAAGCCTGTACACACACACACACACACACACACACGCACGCACGCACGCACGCACGCACGCACGCGCGCGCCTGTTCCGTCTGTCAGATTGTTACACATTTTCAAAAGATAAAGAAGTTTTATCTGTGTTGGATTTGACAAATTTCACAAGTTACACTTTTGAGGAAACCTTAGTCTACCAGACAAGCTGTTGGTCATTCATGTTTTAACAGTGGACTTTTTTTTCACCTTTTTATAACTAAAAGCTGCATTGTTTAAATTATAGTGACCAGTCGAAAATGGATAAATCAACAATGTCAGTTTTAAAAAGTGATGTTTTTCTGTGTTTACTGCAAAGTATTTAAACTGACCTATAACTATTTCAGCTGTAACTCCATCGACTGGAGTGGTATATCTGTTTTTATAGCATAACAATATATTCGAGCATGTAACGGTTTATAAGCCTGAGAAAACATTTCTGTTTGGTTTTGGTTGAAAATGTAAACACTCGGTCTTCTCCCTCTCCCCCGTGCTTACATTTTCAACCAAAACCATGAAGTGGTTTCTCCCTAAAGAAATCACTGCGTCTACTTAATAAACAAGCCTTCTTCATTGCAATAGAGTGAGTGCGTATGCTTTAGCAATATTCCTGCAATATCAAGGCGGGAGACATATGACCTGGGTATTTGATCTGGCTGGGAGACAATGACTGACTGAGTTTTGGTTTTACGCCGCTTTTAGCAATATTCCAGCAACATCACGGCGGGGGACACCAGAAATGGGCTTCACACATTGTACCCATGTGGGGAATCGAACCCGGCCGGGTCTTCGGCTTGCCGAGGGAACGCTTTAACCACTAGGCTACCCCACCGCTCTCATTGCAATGGAAAACCTGCAGTACCAAAATGAGCAGTGAACATCGCTGTTCTACTTGTTCACTTTACAAAAGTATTATAAACACTGTCATATATGATATGCAATTTTTTGGTAATGATACAGAGATGAATTAGGACAACACACTGGTTGCACTGAGACGAGAACATATAGTCCCATTTTCATTATTTGGCGATTTTATTAAATATTACCTTTTTAAAATAAAAAACAATAAACCCTTAGGTCATCACTGGTTCGGATTCGATTATCAGCAGGCAGCATGCTGCCCTTATCGGATGTTGTGCAAAAGCTGCTGAAGAACAAATTGAAGAAATCCGCAGATATTATGTAAGAAACGGAATTCTGTAGAAATGCGTGTTCATGAAAAAGCAGGTTGCCTAGAAATGAAACAAAATCATTCAGGAGTCAACAGCACTTGTTCGTACATGAATGCATTATCCACATGAACGAAGTAGATTAATGAGTGAGTGAGTCAGTTGGGTTTCACTCCGCTTTAAGCAATATTCCAGCAATATCAGGGCGGGGGAACACCAGAATTGGGCTTCACACATTGTACCCATGTGTGGAATCGAACCCGGGCCTTCGGCGTGACGAGCGAACGCTTTAACCACAAGGCTACCCCACCGCCCCAGTAGATTAATGAATTCGTCACCCGTACAGCATTGTCAATGTGGACTTAGTTTCAGGCTCTCTGTAAATGTCAGCGAGTTCATGAATATGCATTCAGGTAAACTTACTGTGGGTCATATTGAACTGCGGAAACCCGTTGTGATGATGTCATCACTTTGACGAATCCACGGGCACAGGTATGCTTCTGACAAAGGTAGAAATAAAATTAGGCTTCTTCCCCATCCACGATCATACTTCAGGCTTCGGGGGCGGTGGGGTAGCCTAGTGGTTAAAGGGTTCGCTCGTCACGCCGAGGACCCGGCTTATTATTTATGGCTTATTACATTTCATGATTATAAAAATAGGACTACAGTTCAGTAAGATATTGAATATCATATCCCATGAGAAATAAACAAAGAGGCCATTTTAATAGGAACTTGACTAATAGTACAGTTAATCCCCCATTTCCTCAAATACTAACCTACATTCAGTCATGCGTTACTGATTCCCTTTGTTTCACAAATGTGCAGAGAGTGATAGTTACAAAGGCTTAGACATTCAAATCTCTTTCAAAACTTAACACCTGCTAGAGTATATACCGACAACAAGCATCTAATTGAAAAACACTGTTTTGTCCTCCTTATTGTACAGAATATAATTGCAAGGGTTGCCTGATGACCACCAAAATAAAAAAAGTGAGATGTAATTTGATGTAATTGAAAAAGTAATTTAGACATTCATTACATTGAAATATTAATTGATTAAATTACAATTACAAATTACATTTTGAACATTCAATTCCAAATTACATGCAATAACATAGATTTTTGTAATTAATTACATTAAATTACAATTACAAATTACACTTACCCCATGTCTGACACTTTGTTTAACAAAACATGTACAAACCATTAAGTGTATGCTTATTGGGGGACCGGCCAAAAGCCCCTCAGGACAAAAGCCCCTCTGGACAAAAGCCCCTCGCTTATTTGAGCACCCTTGTCAAAAGCCCCTCGATTCATGTATTTCATAAAAGAATAAACAATTCTCATGGCTCTCACATATTTTATACTGTACTATGTTTTATAAAGTGTGATGAACATTTCTCACTGCTCTTATATATTTTGGGTGGTGGGGTAGTCTAGTGGTTAAAGCGTTGGCTCGTCACGCCGAAGACCCGGGTTCGAATCCCCACATGGGTACATTGTGTGAAGCCCATTTCTGGTGTCCCCCGCCGTGATGTGGCTGGAATATTGCTAAAAGCGGCGTAAAACCAAACTCAGTCAGTCAGTCAGTCTTATATATTTTATAGTATTTTAAGACCCATGAAGATCCGGGTTAGAATGAACCTTCTGTAACCCATGCTTGTCGTAAGAGGCGACTAACGGGATCGGGTGGTTAGGCTTGCTGACTTGGTTGACATATGTCATCGGTTCCCAATTGCGCAGATCGCTGCTCATGCTGTTGATCACTGGATTATCTGGTCCAGATTCGATCATTTACAGACCGCCACTATATAGCTGGAATATTGCTGAGTGCGGCGATTTGTTTTCATTTGTTTGATGATATATATTTTTTTATACACTAAAATTATTTGCTAATTAAATATTAATTTATATAGTAATTAGGGTAATTATTTTATGACGCAATAAAATGTTTCATTTCTTGTCTTTAATCTTATATTCCCATTAATACATAAAGTGAGGGGCTTTTGGTAATTTTTCGAGGGTCTTTTTGTCCTGGGGTGCTTTTGTACCAAGGGGCTTTTGACCTAGACCCGCTTATTGACCTTCTACAGTGTCATGGCGGTCCAGATTTCCATGATATGACTTTTGTAACTGTATAATGGGCCTGTGGCCCCTTTGTTGAATAAGCCAGTTATATAATAAAAATCTAGCAATATTTCAGCAATGTCACGACAGTGTAACCAGATATGGGCTCCACATATTGCCGCGACGAATGGACGCTTTAACCCCAGAATACCAAAACACTGAAACAGGGAACTGAAACAGCTTCAGTAAAAGAGTGAGTGAGTATGGTTTACGCAGCTTTCAGCAATAGTCCAGCAACATCACGGCGGGTGACACCAGAAATGGGCTTCACACATTGTACCCATGTGGGGAATCGAACCTGGGTCTTCGGCGTGATGAGCCAACGCTTTACCAACTAGGCTACCTCACCGCCCCCTTCAGTAGAAGAGATCATCATTGATACAAACAGTAATCCACGGGTCCTGCTGATTTTACAGATGAGTGTCATATATATTGTATGACTCAGGAGGAGCGTGACTCTGTCGGACGATGCCCATTCATACAGTAACCTCTAATTTCCATTCAATGAAAATTAACAATACAGATGTGATACTCCAATAAATTATGAATTCGAATGATAAAGAGATTAATAACAGATAATGGACACACTATGGAGACATTAGAAGTCCAGATAATAATGGTGTTTATGGCTTTATCTTTATGGCCGGAGTCAAACTGAGACAATGGTTCTGACCACTGAGGTATTTGTGAACATGCACGCTGAGCTTGACGTTTATGGAAGAAGTCTCCCTCCCCCCAAAATAAAACAACACAAAAAAAACAGCCAAAAAAAATAATAAAAAAAAAATTAAAAAAAATAAAAAAAACAAACAAACAGCAAAACAATACAAACAAAACAACCCCCAACCACCACCCAAAAAACAAACAAAACAAAAGACAAACACAACAAAAAAACATTGTGTGAAATTTACAGGATCTTGATCTTCAATTGATCTTCAGTAACCCATGATTGTCGTAAGAGGTGACTAACGGGGTCGAGTGGTCAGACTCGCTGACTTGGTTGACACATGTCATCGTATCCCAATTGCGTAGATCGATGTTCATGTTGTTGATTACTGTATTTTCTGGTCCAGACTTGATTATTTACAGACCGCCGCTGGAATCTTGCTGAGAATCTTGCTGAGTGCGGCGTACAACTAAACTCACTTACACAAAATTGGGGCATTTTGGTTTCGACGGCGTGTGTCTTAACTTGAACTTTATTTAGATATAACTGAAATTGGGCATTTGCTCTTCATGTTGGCAAGTCTATATCGAAGCATTAAGTATGGAATATTAACAAAACTACAGGAAAAGTCCAGAATGAAATTATTCATAGCTTTTTAAGGGTTGCATTTATCTAATATATGAAAGTGAAGACTCTTTGAACTTAGCTGTATTGCAGACAATGAAATGAAGAAACATAACTAGTAAGGCCAAACACGGTAAACAACATATTATCTTGGGTCACGCACATGATCTCTTCAAGTTCGCAAAATCGGCCATTTTCACCTTTCATATTTAGAAGGTTTCTAATGTTTCTCGCCAACGTTTCGTCAAAACGTTTTTAAAACGTTAAAACAACTCCACAAAATTAGGTTTTAAAAACGTTTTTTTGAACGTTTTAAAAACCATACGGAAACGTTTTCAAAACGTTTTCAAGACGTTTCTGTGTTAGCTGGGACATTTCAGGTCAGGTAACAATGACCGTTATCCTATCTCGTCCTCCGGACAAAGAAAACACAGATTCAAGTCATGTAAAACGTCGTTTGTAGGTGACAGGAGATTACATGAGATACTATAGTATGTAGGCGTTATGTCCACACGTCACCGACGAGCTGAAGGGACGTTTGACAGTGACAAATGTCCGTGTTTCTGGAGATACTGTTCACGGTAGGATCTGTCAGCCGGAATCCATGAAGCGTCTGGTGCAAGGGACATCTTGATTCTCTGAAATACAAGAAGTAACATTACATAACAGAGTGAGTGGGTGAGTGGGTGGGTGAGTGAGTGAGTGAGTGGATGGATGGATGGAAGGCTGGGTGGCTAGGTGAGTGAGTGAGTGGATGGATGGATGGGTGGGTGGGTGACTGGGTTTTTAGTGAGTGAGTGAGTTAATGAGTGAGTGAGTGAGTATAGTTTTACGCCGCTTTTAGCAATTTCTTTGATTTCTTGGGCATAAAATTATGTTTAATGTTTTTGCGATAAAAAATATTGATCAGTTACATAATTAGTGGGTAATGGTTGTATCAAGATCACAAATATTAACATTTAATTACCTGTAAAAGGCTTCCTTTGGCTCTGTAGACAGCCACAGGTATCATTAAGATTACAGGTATCATCGGAAGGACTGCGATGATCCAGCCAATCACCGTCGAGTAATGGGGGTACACGTACTTGCCGTACGTTGGTGGTTGGTACTGTATGAAGGTGAAGATGAGCGTTGTCTGGAAAATTGAATCAGATTATTATTATCATCATGTTTTACAGATTAAGATGAAAATGCAGCAGAGAGAATGCCTAGTCGAACCCACCAAGAACTTTCCGGAGAATGTGTAGACCCCCCAACACTGCAGCCTTCTGCATTACCCAGAGTACCAGAAGGGCTGTGCTCCCGGTGGAAAACCCGGGCACTCTCCTGATGAGGAGGTACCAAACCAAGGGCACCGAGAACAACGGGGAGCCTGGCGACAGTGTACTTGGAATGCAAGTGAGACATTTCAAAGGCGAGGTCTGCATATCTAGCATGCTTTTCATGAATCTTGCCAATCACGTTGCTGTCAAAGGGACAGAAAATTCTGTGATATAAATAAATTCATATTATTATTATTCTCCTACACTGATAGGTGTATATGTAGGTAACGTTTTCATGAAATTTAAATTCAAAACGTTAACATAATGACGAATCAGTTTGTAAGTGGTTGAGTGAGTGAGTTTAGTTTACATATTCGTAAATCAACGTGTGGTGTGGTTTCCCCTCAGTGAGTGAGTGAGTGAGTATGGTTTTACGCCGCTTTTAGCAATATTCCAGCAATATCACGGCGGGGGACACCAGAAATGGGCTTAACACATTGTGCCCATGTAGGGAATCGAACCCGGGCCTTCGGCGTGACGAGCCAACGCTTTAACCACTAGGCTACCCCACCGCCCCTATCATCTAAGCAAATGTCCCAGTACTTCTGTTGATCATGCACATGAGGCCCATTAGAAATACCATGATATATCATGTATTATAAATGTGCATCTTTTTTAGTTAGATACCTATACGCTATAGATTATAGAGATCGATAATCGTTAACAATATATCGACCGACTATCGATATATACCGGAAACGTAACTTTGAGCAAAAATGCCAAAACTATCTGACAGAAAAGAACATATTTCACCTCACTGGTGAGTGGTGACATGTTCATGCATGGATTATTAACAAAACAGTTCCTGCATAGAGTCCTTAATTTGCATTAAAAAAATTAAAACTTGTTTTCTATCACAAAAGTTAATGTACGATATCATCGATCACACACTTTTCATATCAATAACCTTTAATAATGTTTCCTATCGACGATATTTCCGATTATTGATCAGTTTAACCAGCCCTAGGAAAAGGTATTTTCACTCTTTTCAGCGTGGATTATGGACCTGAAGACCTTGTGCGGAATAAATGATGGAATTATTCCTCATTAGCATAATATTATACATATTGCAAATTTGTACAAAGTCACCTTGGACTGACTGACTGAGTTCGGTTTTACGCAGCAATATCACGGCGGGGGACACCAGAAATGGGCTTCACTCATTGTACCCATGTGGGGATTCGAACCCGGGTCTTCGGCTTGACGAGCGGACGCTTTAACCACTAGACTACCCCACCGCCCCAGTCACCTTGGATCACAGGCTTGCTCATAATTAGTTGTTATGTTTCACTATGTTTTTATTTTCTTTGCATTTCCGTACTCGGCAATTATGCAGCTATGTGGCGGCAGTCAGAGAGGAATGGACAATTTGGAACAGACAATCCAGTGATTGACACCTTGAGCGTCAACCAAGTCAGAGAACCTGACAACCCGGGGGCGGTGGGGTAGTATAGTGGTTAAAGCGTTAGCACGTCACGCTGAAGACCCGGGTTCGATTCCCAACATGGGTACAATGTGTGAAGCCCATTTGTGGCGTCCCCCGCCGTGATATTGCTGGAATAAAAAAAGGCGACGTAAAACCATATTTACTCACTCACCTGACCCCCCGATACTGTCAGTCACCTCTGACGACAAACATGGTTTGCTGAGACCAATCCATTGTATTTTTAGAATGCCACATTTACAGTGGGCTTAAAGGACAATACTATCTACTCCTTTGCATCTGTATAGTACAGCTTTGGTTCATAATTATAAGAATCGTCGAAGGAGAGATAACCTGCCTTGATGATAATAATAATAATAATAGTGCATATTTATAACGCGCACATATCCACGCTCAGAAGCATGCTCTTGGCGCTACATAAGTACCTTAAATTAAATACATTATATATACAAAGCAAGAAAACTACAATGAATAGGTGCATAATACATAAACAATAAAGGCTATTGAGGATAATATTTAGCAAAGAGGTAGGTTTTGAAATTTGATTTAAAAGAGTCCAGAGATTCAGAGTGTTTGAGGTCAAATGGGATAGAGTTCCACAAGACAGGGGAAGTGTAGGAGAAAGTTCTGTATCCAAAGGTTTTAAGTTTGTAGTTCGGCACTGTCAGATGATCCACTGAGACACATTACATTGGCCGAAAAGGGCAAGATAGTGCTGAAATTATATGAATAGATGAAAACAAGCCTTCACAAAAAGACAAGCATTCCCTACCCGACTTGTAGCAGCAGCAGTTAGGAAACGTCCCGAACTCTTTACGACATACGAGAACCGGACTATCTGACTTGGTACAATTGTTAGATTGTGGATCATCTTACTCGATGGCGTTGAGCATTGCTAAAACGAACTAATCACTGGTTTGTCTGGACCAGGCTTGATCTGTTTGCAGACAGTCGTCGGTTAGTAAGACTAACAGATGAGTGATACTTTAAGCAACAAACATATCTAACCAGAAGCATGGCGGGTGTAACATAACACCACGTGATCTTGAAGAACAGAGGAACTTGTCTGCCAATCATCATCTCAATGTCGTCATTGAAACGACGAATTCCTGGAAAGTATAAACAAAGGTGTAAAAGTCTATAAAAACATGTACAAATGTCTGTAATACCTAGTTTTTGAAAAACAAATCTTCCTTAAAATCAGTCCTAAATGTTGTAAATCACGAGTAATGTTTAATCGTCAATCGTGATATTACAGTTATGGGAATGGCTTATGGCCTTTGCCAGTGTGTAATGTGCTCACCTTGGGCTAACAAATTTCTAGTTTACCTCATACATGATAATTAGAATTATAATGATTGGATGTCTCCGTAATAATTTTAGTCGTAGGTTTCTGATCAAGGAAGAATCACGATAAAATAATGGTCTTTCAAAGACACATTGTGTTTGGTAAGATATGTGATTAAAGATAGTTAAATGAATATAATTAGGTAACATTCAATCTTCCACTGCTCTAAACAATCTAAAAGTACTTCTTTTTTAGACAAAAGGGTCATTTCGTACCATAGATCCATGCAACTGTGACACACTCCACTAAACCCGTGAAGATGAGGAAAATGGCAACAAGGTACCAGTCCAATAACTGAAAGACGTACACTCCGCCCTGAAAATGACATTTCCAAATTGTCTTAAAAAATCGTCAAGAAACGAAACGCACAGGCCAAAATTAAGGAAATGTATTACACGTATTTAAGTGTACATCGTCGATTACGCTTGGCACAACCATCGTTTTCATTTTATTTTATGACAAACGTTTACAAACACACTCTGCGATGCGTTTGCGCGCGACACACAACAACCATGACATGATGAACGGGAGTCAAACAGGAATTATCTTAATGACGATTGCTGTCAAAATATATCGAAAACACAAAATTTGCTTAACCCTTAGAGTGAGTGAGTTTAGTTTTACGGCGCACTCAGTAATATTCCAGCTCTATGACTCGATAAATAATCGAGTTTGTATCAGACAATACAGTGATCAACAGCATGGAAATCAATTGGGATCAGCGAGCCTGACCACCCGATCCCGTTAGTCGCCTCTTACGACAAGCATGGGTTACTGAAGATCAGTTGTAACCTGGATTCTCACGGGTCACTTAACCCTTGGAAAAGAATGGAACGATAGTATATAGTATAATACTTTAATACAGAAAGTTAGTGCAAATACTTTCTTTGTATCATTATGTAAATTTGCCGTCTGTAAGGCAGCTATAACGGTTATCAACTTAACGCCATTTATAAAAGTTTTAGGTTTGTGTTCGCGTTACAGATATAAGGATGTATGATGATATGTTTAACATAGGTATGATGAGACGTTTTACACAGGTATGACGAGATGACCAGCACAGGTATGACGAGAACAAATACTGATACTAACCTCAGTGGTCATCACAAGTCCAAGTAAGAATGACACTACACAGTAAACGCCATTCACAAGTAACCGCCATCTCAGTAGGACTGGGTACTGATCCAAGATGGCAGTTACAACTGTCTCAACCATCGAGAACTGAAAAGTAAGTATGATTCGTCTATACATGAAATATATAATTTTGATAACATATTTTCATATTTGTACCTGCAGTTAATAGTCAGCAGTCGACTGTGTGGCCTCTATTCATTGTTATACTAATACCGATACTAACATTCTACTATTTAGTGCAGGGGCTTATGTATTTAATTACCCAGACAATAGTGTCAGTGTGTCAATTCTGACTGTACTGGTAGGCCTGATTTGGCACTTGTGCACGACTATATGATAGTCACATTAACCTTACCTGGGTACTATTATTACTACATAACTATGTCATGGTAGTATATTTTATGATATGGGAGAATACATTAATTGAATTAAATGGTTTCCATTAATATAGGCCAATACTTACAATGTTGGTGTCCGATGAAGGAAAGGCAATATTTGATTAATTTAAATGATTATGTCATATTTTATGTCACCAAATTGAAATTAGAAGCATATTATGGGGTTATCTCTATGCCATACATCATAAGCTGCCTTTTGATATGCTACATGACTATGTTGTGAGAGGTTTATGAAAACATGTTTTTCTCGAAATGGTGTCCCAAGCAATTTTGGAAACTCATATTCAATCACCCCACAATGACACTTATAGCAAGCAGAAAAAATGGAACCATGTTTTTCCTGAATCCATACACAATGGTGCTTACAATTAGTATTGGTTCCAAAAATTAACATGAAATTCCCACGGAATTACACAAGCCCCTGCACTAATTAAAAGGCAGGGGGAGATGCATAGCTTATATCGAAACTGCTGGAGATCAGAATCCATCTAAACCCTACGCTATCATAATCGTAATCTATATACTAAAAGCATGTAGAAATAGTGAGGCAATATGGAACTGAGATGAAAGAAGAGATTTAAGGCCTTTAGGATTCTGAGTTTACTGTTTATCTATTCGGAATAGAAACGAAAGTATACAGAGTTGATATTGATGTCCTTACCATCGAGTCTAATGCAAGGAAGATGAGCATGATGAAGAACAAAAAACTCCACACTTGAGGAAGCGGAAGTTGTGCAAGGGCTTCTGGGTAAATAACAAAGCCCAACCCAGGTCCTGTCACAGAAAATGAATCATATACAAATGTACTCATTTGACGTAAATGCATGAGTCTATTGTCGTTGCCTTTATCATTTTATACATGGGTAACTTAATAGAAACATGTAAATTAGGTTCTCTTGCTTGTATTGTGTTCTTTCAACTGTAAAGGGATGTGACGTTTGCATGTAGCTTTAAGTCGCGTTTGCTGTTTGACCAAGGTTGGTATATTGAGTACAATTTGGCATATTGAGTACGCCTTGAGTACAACATGGTATATTGAGTACACCTTGGCATATTGAGTACAACTTGGTGTACAATTGGTATATTGAGTACATGGTATATTGAGTACAACTTGGCATATTATACAACATGGAGTACAACATGGTATATGAGTACAACTTGAGCATACTTGGCAGTACAACATGGTATATTGAGGTACAACATGGTATATTGGCATATTGGCATATTGAGTACAACATGGTATATGGTACAACTTGACATAGTACAACTTGGTATATTGAGTACAACTTGGTATATTGAGTACAACTTGGCATATTGAGTACAACATGGTATATTGAGTACAACTTGGCATATTGAGTACAACATGGTATATTGAGTACAACTTGGCATATTGAGTACAACTTGGTATATTGAGTACAACTTGGCATATTGAGTACAACTTGGTATATTTGGTACACCTTGGCATATTGAGTACAACATGGTATATTGAGTACAACTTGACATATTGAGTACAACATGGTGAGTACAATTGGCATATTGAGTACAACAACTTGGCATATTGAATACAACTTGGCATATTGGCACAGTACAACATGGCACAGAGAGTGCCATAAAATTGCTGGAATATTGCTGAAAGCGGCGTAAAACTAAACTCACTCACTCACTCACTTGGCTTGACTGGAACGGTATAGTAAAATCATGGCAAGTATGAAGGATAACAACCTGACGAAACAACATCCGTTATTGGCACTTGGGCCTCGTGGGCCATGAATCCCAGGACAGAGAAGACCACGAGACCAGCAAACAAACTTGTTCCTTCGCACACAAACGTGAAAACAATCGCATTCCTGAAGTTAGAAGAAAAGAAAAACATTTTTGGGGATCTCCCTTAATGTTCAGATTTTCAGATATGTTGCTGGATGACGTAAAGAAACTTTGTAAGCATCGTGCTACGGAACTTCATTCGTTTTAAGCAGTTTAAAATGTCAAGAAAGATAACAATGTTTCTTCAGTATTAACATCCAAACATTTCTTATGAAAAACAACAGTGTTTCTTTACCTGCTCAAAACTCGAAAAGAACAAAGTTCACTTGTGCCAATCAATTGATGTCCCATTGTTTACAACTGTTCTACACAGCAAACTCAAGAAATAACTATTGATTGATTGATGGACCCCCGAAAATACAGGACAAAATGTCAAGAAAGAAAGCACATGTTTACTTTCATGAAATTAACTGACTCCAAGAAAACAATATGTGAAATGATGGACTTCCTAATAGAAACCGAATGTGTGAAATTTAGGCAGGTAAAATTTAGACGAAGTAGCCGACCCCACTGTCAGTAAAGGTGGTCTCCTTCACGCTGATGTGCTTCCTTGAAAATACAGAATTCAAATGTTAAGTGAAACTTTGAAAAAAACCGTTTCTGGTATTCATGTAGCGGGCATTTCTAAATTTGAAGCATCAGTGACCACAATTAGATCGTGTGTAAGCTCCTATTTGACGTGTACAATATGGCAAGGTGGATATTTGACTTGCCTTTGCGTGTGTTTTAACGATATTTCATTGTGATTCATGAACACATTCTCAAGACGAAGTTGAAATTGTGCAATGGGCTGTATTACATTTATTTGGTGATTTTATAACACTTCGATGTTTTTGGGGACATACATTTGTACTGAGTTGCAGGTAAACATTTATCTAAACTCATTCTGTTGAAAAGACGTTTCTTTGGGAAACATTGAGTTTCTTAATGCTTTTCCTGGTGCTTTGAACATTCTTATAGTCCTCATCAAATACGCAAAGGTTCTTAATCGTCAGGAAAAAATGTCTTTGAAAATATAAATTAAGGAAATAACGAACATAGTCTTTGATCAGTAAATAATATACCTATAAACATTTCAACCATCACTGGAAATCTCCATTATAATACAATATTCTCTTTCTGAAAGAGTCTGCACAAAATGTTGACGCCAAAGTTTATACAGCCGGTCACAGGTGGGCTCGATCCCGTCACCTCAAGCTGGCTGGATCACAAGCCTGGCGCCTTAGACAGCTATTTGTAGTAATGATTCATTGCCCTGGACAGCCTGGTATTACCTGAGACAGTTGGTGTTGAACTTGGTGTAGCTGGCCATGGTGATGATGCAGCCCCAGGCCGGACCCAGAGAGTAGAACACCTGGAGACAGGCTTCCAACCACACCTGAAATATAAAGACACATGTCATCCCTGACGTCATTGATGGACCCAGGGAGAGGACCCCTGGCGATAGGCTTCCAAGCACACCTGAAGTTAACACGGAAACATTACCTTGCGTAACACGTGTTAGATTTGGTATTTCACTTTCCTTGTGAAAACATTTTAAGTTGCAGCTAAGCTGGTTGAAACGCATTCTGCGAAGAAGCTAAACCAACACCATCACTATATTAGTTACTGGATAGTTACTACAACTACGGTTGTAACGAAATCATAGGGACTATTCATTTAGGGCCGTTATAACCATCGCTCGTTGTCCCAAATTACAGTAAGACAACGTTGTGTCGAAGTCAAAAGGTTCTAAGTAATTGTTAGCGTTATCCGACTTTCGATACGACCCTACAAGTGGAATACGACATGAACAAGCTCTTACCTCGAGAAAGTCGTATGTTCGACACATCAAGTCTACACACAACGGCGTTCTACTTTTTGTAAAGGAAATTATAGAATTCGTGCGTTACGACTACATCTCATTGCAGGTGTGTTCACGGATGATGGACGACCCTATGTGTGCAAAGTATTGACGATGTGTTACTTGGTACAAGATGATTTACCTGTATCTCCAGGAGTTTATTGAAGTCGGGAGTGATGTAAAACAGAGCTCCGTCTGTTCCCCCAGGTAGAGTCAGGCCGCGCACCAGCAGGACAATCAGGATGATGTACGGAAATGTAGCTGTCACGTACACAGCCTGAACAAGACAATCAGAATGACATAGGGCACTGCAGCTGTCACGTACACAGCCTTAACAAGACAATCAGAATGACATAGGGCACTGTAGCTGTCACGTACACAGCCTGAACAAGACAATCAGAATGACATAGGGCACTGTAGCTGTCACGTACACAAGCCTGAACAAGACAATCAGAATGACATAGGGCACGGTAGCTGTCACGTACACAGCATTAACAAGACAATCAGAATGACATAGGGCACGGTAGCTGTCACGTACACAGCCTGAACAAGACAATCAGAATGACATAGGGCACGGTAGCTGTCACGTACACAGCATTAACAAGACAATCAGAATGGACATGTAGGCACTGTAGCTGTCACGAATGACATAGGGCACTGTACTGTCACGTACACAGCCTGAACAAGACAATCAGAATGACATAGGGCACTGTAGCTGTCACGTACACAGCCTGAACAAGACAATCAGAATGACATAGCGCACGGTAGCTGTCACGTACACAGCATTACCAAGACAATCAGAATGACATAGGGCACTGTAGCTGTCACGTACACAGCCTGAACAAGACAATCAGAATGACATAGGGCACTGTAGCTGTCACGTACACAGCCTGAACAAGACAATCAGAATGACATAGGGCACTGTAGCTGTCACGTACACAGCCTGAACAAGACAATCAGAATGACATAGGGCACTGTAGCTGTCACGTACACAGCATTAACAAGACAATCAGAATGACATAGGGCACTGTAGCTGTCACGTACACAGCCTTAACAAGACAATCAGAATGACATAGGGCACTGTAGCTGTCACGTACACAGCATTAACAAGACAATCAGAATGACATAGGGCACTGTAGCTGTCACGTACACAGCCTGAACAAGACAATCAGAATGACATAGGGCACGGTAGCTGTCACGTACACAGCCTGAACAGAACAATCAGAATGACATAGGGCAATGTAGCTGTCACGTACACAGCCCCAATACCCAAAGTGTCTAACAAGTTTATTATATCAGTAAGTGCGCCTTAAGTTGTGTTTGTGAGACATTTACATAAGAATATAGGGTCAATGACAATATCGCCTTTCAGATTACTACTACTACTTACTCCTTAAAAATTTATTTTTTAAGATTCAGTCATAAAATATACTCAAACCTTCATTTCAACACCAGAGCTTCTCAATTCCAAAATTACGGTTGTAGCTTAGAGTGAGTGAGTGAGTGAGTGGGTGGGTGGGTTGGTGGGTGATTGGATGAGTGAGTGAGTGAGTGAATGCGTTTTACACGGATTTTAGCATCGCTGCAGTAGCATCGTTAACGGGACTTTTGTGTGAGGGATCGAACCCTGTTCTTCGCTATGACGGACGAACACTGTTACCATTAGGCCACTGCCGATTAGTTCGGAGCGCACGAGAATAATCCGAGTGTCTAACAAGTTTATTATATCAGTAAGTGCGCCTTAAGTTGTGTTTGTGAGACATTTACATAAGAATATAGGGTCAATGACAATATCGCCTTTCAGATTACTACTACTACTTACTCCTTAAAAATTTATTTTTTAAGATTCAGTCATAAATATACTCAAACCTTCATTTCAACACCAGAGCTTCTCAATTCCAAAATTACCGTTGTAGCTTAGAGTGAGTGAGTGAGTGAGTGAGTGAGTGGGTGGGTGGGTAGGTGGGTAGGTGGGTGATTGGATGAGTGAGTGAGTGAGTGAGTGAGTGCGTTTTACACGGATTTTAGCATCGCTGCAGTAGCATCGTTAACGGGACTTTTGTTACCATTAGGCCACTCCCGATTAGCTCGGAACGCACGAGAATAAATAATACGTCATCACGAGTATGCATTATTTTCACATTAGATCCTCAAAGTCGAATATCTTACCTTCCCCACAGATTTTACTCCTCTTGCGACACATATAAAGATTACAACCCAAGATGCAAAAAGACACAGTGCCAACTCCCATTTGATTGGTCCAAGGTGATGAATGCCAGTCGATATACCAAGAGCTTTGTACCTACAACCAGAAATTGTCTCCAAACATTCACCAATTAACAAAAATGATGACTTCTACTTGCATGTCCTTTGGCAGATAATGGAAGCAGGTAGACAGTACAATCGTTTGCACGGTACAATTGTTTCTTACATTCACTTCGCAATATATTCCTTGCATATTCACTAGCCCAATATGATTTTCGTACCACCAAGTATGACCTTCTGATGGAGATGTTACTAGAATGTGCTTGCTAACTGTTCCAACCAAAAGGGGAAACGTTCTCATGTTACCTCATCCGCTTCATGGGGCGGTGGGGTAGCCAAGTGGTTAAAGCGTCCGCTGGTCACACCGAAGACACAGGTTCGATTCTCTACATGGGTACAATGTGTGCAGCCCATGGTGTCCCCCATAGTGATATTGCTGGAATATTGCTAAAGGGGGGTTAAAACCAAACTCACTCACTCACTCATCCGCTTCATCACAGTATTTTGTATCATTTCACCCTATGGCTCCAGTTATAATAGGCTTACTGTCATGATCTTTGTAGATTAATTTGGCATTTTTAGTACAGGTTTGAGAAACTAACAGCAATACAGTCAGTCAGTTGCCAACAATGTGCAGCATGGCAGTGAATGTAACAATAACTACTTACACGCTATGGGTGGGATATATTGCCCGAAGGAATATTTATTCGTAGAAAAAGGTTTTTATAAATTCAGAATCAAGACAGATACCTTCTGTGACTTAATCAAATCATGTACCTGATACCAAAATTATGGTTAAATGATCATTGTATTCTATACATATTCTGAAATCCAAAATCACAATTAGAACCCCAAGTTTTTGTTTGGACGCAGAACACATTGAATAATATCGATCAGGGAAGTTTGGCATCATTTGAAATGATTACACATAAAGTGAACCTTCAAACGCAAGATGCTTGCACCTACTGCCAGAATTCCTCTGCTGCTGTGTGAGACAGAGAGTCGTTGTTCCACCGGCTGCCATCAACCTGAGAGTCATTACTGTATGATGTTGTCACAGAGTTGAACGTTGTATTTAATTGCTCAGTCCAGTTGACCTTTGTACAATTTAACACTACAGAAACAAGCATTCTTTCTGAGTAAAAACACGATGTACTATGTTTTGATGAAATTTACTGTAATGTCGAGAGATACTGAATGGAACGACAAAGCCTGATAACACTGACACAGTAGACTAATTAAAAATTAAAAATAAATAAAATTAAAATTAAAATTAATTAAAATTAAAATTAAAATTAAAATTAAAATTAAAATTAAATTAAAATCATTAACAAAAGATTAAAGTAAACGTGTACAAAATTGACAAAATTGAAATGCAATACAGAGGAAACACAAATCCAGTACAGCATAATACAAGTGCTTGGAATTACACAAACCTAATAATATTTGAACAATAATTATTGGATTGATAATTTGTTAATGAACTATGCCATAATTTCATTTTAAGAAACCATACCTCCTATGTTAACGCGCTTGACACATGCATCGGTGTTCCATACATTGTCGCAGACAGTCCAGGGTAAGATTGGCCTCAGTGTGTAGATGGCGAAGTATAACGACCAGGCACAGATGACAGTGAAATAAACCGTACAACCGAAACACATGATCAGCACACCAAAACCTACACCTGTCAATAGGCAAGGTACGTTTGGTCAATTTGACACAAAAGATTCTCTACTCAGCAAATACTATACGAATGTTAACATTTAAGAGTGAGTGAGTGAGTTTAGTTTTACGCCGCACTCAGCAAAATTCAAGCTGTATGGTGGTGGTCTGTAAATAATCGAGTCTGGACCACACAATCCAGTGATCAACAGCAACAGCATGAGCATCGATCTGCACAATTGGTAATCAATGACATGTGTATACCAAGTAAGCGAGCCTGACCACGCGATCCCGTTAGTCGCCTCTTAGGACAAGCATGGTTTACTGAAGATCAATATTCTAACTCGGACCTTCACGGGTACATGCTTAAGAAATGATCTGGCTAATACATCTTGCACATGTAACAACAACACAGCGCATATGCTCGTTTATTTATTCATTTTTATTTATTTATTTCAGGTTATCATTGACCACTTAGTCTTGGTTCAGATACTGAATGAATAGTTACAAAACCTCACCTTTCAGCATTGGGCACATGCTCCAGATATGTAAAGGGCTCTTTGCCGAAAATTGTCCCAAGGCAACCTCAAGCAGGAACAAAGGAAGACCACACAGTACAAGACACACAATGAAAGGAATCAGGAATGCGCCTGTCGAAGAAGGAGATCGTCTCTAAAATCCAGTTTTAAGATTATTTATTATTCACCAGTTTTAATAATGAAAGAGTCAGACAATTTCCAGTAGTATAAAATATTAACAGACCCGTTTTCATACTAACAAGGCGTTTTGCTCAAGAGTCAATTGCACAATTCCTGATTTATTATGAGTATGTGTTTTTAAATGAAATTATATTTTCATAAAGCATTTGATTATGATACCAGTATAAACAGAACTCGTGTTCCACATGGTATAAGTGAACATAATATACTTTTTTTTTTAATTTGTGACCAAATCAATACACGTAGAGAAAAAATATGAGGGAACTCGTGGATTCTTGAAAGGGGATGTGGAAAGTTTTTTGTCGCTTCTATTCTCATGAAGAATATAATTGTACCGACCTCCTCCGTTTCGGTTACAGATGTAGGGGAATCTCCACACGTTGCCCAGGGAAACGCAGAAGCCTATTACAGACAGGAAGTAGTCGACCTCTGATGCCCATTGTCCTCTCTTGTTCACTTCCTCATCGTCGGGATTTTTGGAAAGAGTTACTACAACTAATTTCCCATCTTTATCGTCACTGGTTTGCTTCGACTCCATCTTTCAAAGGAGGACAAGTATGTTATATAACTGTTCAATAATGTTGACGATTATTTGATGCTTTAATTTATTTCAACAAGTTTCGCAACATTTTATTGCGTTAATCCATAGATATTATTGTCTGATGTGTAATTTTACACGTGAGTGACTCACACGCACGTGTTTAGGATGATGGGATTCGGAATCTGAGGGTCTGGAGGAATATTGTTGGTGTCTGCACATGACGAAGACCTTTAGATTTCAAACTATGCGCAGGAGGCAGACTTTTTTCCTTTCATGTTCGCCGATCTGGTCTTGCAACTGATTGGTGTTTGTTTAGTGGCTAATAATGAGGTTTCTGGATTGACTAGTCAACTGAGTAAATAGTGATCAATCAGGATTAATTATATTCAAATATATGAGTAGATATTCATCTACATTGACGGCGTTATCGAACACAATATCACGTCGTGGGACACCAGAAATTGGCTTCACACATTGTACTCATGTGAGGAATCGAACCCGGGTCTTCGTCGTGACGAGCGAACGCTTTAACCACTAGGCTACTTCACCGCTTCCATTTGGGATGTGTCTCTCTAAACCAGTCAAAGCCTGTCAATAGTTTCACTGACCATGTTGACAATGACAAAGCAAAGCATTGGACTTAATCATTATTTGAACAATTTTAATTCAACCATATATGAACACAGTGATAATCAATTTAGTCAATAATTATTTTATATGACCCTATGATCTATGTGGTCTTGACTTTGAGAAAAAATGTTTAGTTCAGGTAGCCGATCAGGAGATTGAAACGACTTAAATTGCTGAAGGAGACTGCATTTCGGTCTACAATAAGGTTGGGATGTTGGTTTGTTGTTTAACGCTGCACTCAGCAATATTCCAGCTATATAGTGGCGGTCTGTAAATTGGGATACGATGACACGTGTCAGCCAAGTTAGCAAGCCTGACCACCCGATCCCGTTAGTCGCCTCACAACAAGCATGGGTTACAGAAGACCAATTCTAATCCGAACTTCTTCATGGGTGCAAGGCACCAAGAACAATGGGGAGTCGGACAGTTAGGTACTTGGAATGCAAGCGTGACATTTCCCGATTCTTGTCAATCGAATTAGCATCAATGGTGCCACACAGAATTCAGTGACACAAGTGATTTCAAAGAATTTATCCAAAACGATAAAATCGGGTTTGTTGAAGTTTTACTGAGTGAGTGAGTTTAGTTTTACGCCGTTTTTAGCACTTCCCAGCAATATCACGGCGGGGGACACCAGGGGCGGTATTCATAAAGCTTCTAAGAATTTTCTTAGATTTTACTTAAGTTTCCTTTAGAATTCTTAACTCTTAAGAAAATTCTTAGAAGCTTATGAATACCGCCCCAGAAATGGGCTTCACACATTGTACCCATGTGGGAAATCGAACCCGGGTCTTCGACGTGACGAGCGAACGCTTTAACCACTATCCCACCGCCTCTGAAACATTACTGAAGTTTTGTATGTTGAATGATGGAACAAGTTGTTTGATACTCATTGAAATCTTCATAAATAGAACATGCTCAATTGCATCTCAAATGATCGCTACCGACTATTTGACATGTAAACAAAATGGCGTCTGGCTCTCGACTGGATTTTTATAATCAGTTAAAGATATGCTGACAGGCTTAAAACTGCTACAAAAATAGTTAATTATGTTTAAGTTGAGTGTGCAAACGCCTCAATGTATAAAATAACTTAAGTAAAGCAGTGAAAGTCGGTAAAATATATCTGTACACTGTGAACTCAAAAACAGCTGATCGAACGGTTTTCGAACTCCGTGCACTGCATGCGTCATATTATGACGTCATGCGACTGTTAGTGATACAGCTTCTTGGCGTAGAGTTTGACGGTTACCGTGGCAGCGGGTAATATTTTTCCCAGTTGTCACCCTTCCAGGTGACACGGAAACTTGTTAAAGCGTCATTGACAAATGAAATTAAAGCAGTTTACATGAAAGTAAGACAAATGTATATTATATACTAGTATATTCAAGTAAACCATCAAAACTGGATACTGACCGTGATCTCCACCCCTGTATGTCAAGCCTTTGTCAGTATCTTTGTGTAACTTTCCATTGCGGGCGATCTACTTTTATGCATTAATAGAATGAATAATGCAACAGTGTCCCCCGCGTAGAGGTGTCGTGGTAATACATATGAAATACATGATTAGTATGCGTGATAAGGTACATACGCTAATAGGTTCAGGTGTCGTCTCAGGTTTCTGACGTTAACTGACCGGAGGCGGTAACGCAATTGATCAATTGAAGCTTCTTGATATTTGTATTCTTTGAGTATCTTACTTGAGATTTGGTTAGCTGATTAACTTGGCGCTCACATATTGGATGCTCCGAGGAGGCGACTGAACCTGTTTGTTTTGTTTGTTTGTTTGTTTGTTGTTTAACGCCACACTCCGCAATATTCCAACTATATGGCAGCGGTCTGTAAATAATCGAGTATGGACCAGACAATCCAGTGATCAACAGTATGTGCATCGGTCTACGCATTTGGGATCCGATGACACGTGTCAACCAAGTCAGACAGCGCGATCACCCAATCCCGTTAGTCGTCTCTTACGACAAACATGGGTTGAAGACCAATTCTAACCCGGATCTTCACGGGTGCCGTGGGTAGAACGAAGTCCAAATGTTTCCCATGAAAAAAGTATTCCCCCCCCTCCCCCTCCCTCCCAATAAAAAAGAAAGCGAGAGAGCACTGAAAAAAAGAGAGAAAAAGGGTAGCCTAATGGTTAAAGCGTTCGCTCGTCACGCCGAAGACCTAGATTCGATTTTCCACGTGGGTACAATGTGTGAAGCCCTTTTCTGGTGTCCCCCGCCGTGATATTGCTGGAATATATACACTTTCTCGTTTGATGAACGTCTAACAAATTTCAAAAAAAACTTTCCCAACGAGGCACGTTAAACTGTTCAAATGTTACTGTATGGTGAGTGACTGAGTGAGTGAGTATTGTTTTACGCCACTTTTAGCAATATTCCAGCAATATTACGGGGGGGACACCAGAGTAACTGTATGGACGAACTGAAAATAATATTGTTACAGCCCGTGTTCTAAATTGTAAATAGATGTTCATGCTGTTGATCACTGGATTATCTGGTCCAGACTCGATTGTTTAGAGACCGCCGCCATATAGCTGGAATATTGCTGAGTGCGGTGTAAAACTTAACTTACTCACTCACTCACTAATGTGTAAATAAATAATATTGCGATTTTTAAATGTATACATGAAAACCTGTTTTTGCATGTAACTTTGTGTAATTATAGATTTGTGTCTCGTCCCTATATGGCTGAAACAATACCGATGTGACGTTAACTCTTCACTCACTCATTCACTCACAAACCTGATTTAATCTCCGCTAAGCACATGATGGCATGGTACCATATTACGAAAAAGTCATGTCAGCACGTCTTTCACTCGACAACACCGGCGTTACGATCGAAGCACTGCTTTTCTCGAACCTTTGAGTAATTCATTAGGCATTCAGAAAATCAGAAACAGTTAACAAATCAACGAGGTGTTCATCATCCAGGGAGCATCAATATACATGAATTGTAAATGGAAACTGTATCCATGTTGTTTTCCACTGGGGGGTTCTTTGTCTCTCAGACATGTGAGAACATGGGTAACTGCTGGGACATGCTTTCTTTTGATGGTACCACAATCAATGAGAAAATGGTGGATGGTTTGCTTGTTGGTTGTTTAAGTTATCTAACGCCGCAATATTCTTGCTATTTGGCGACGGTCTGTAAATAATCGAGTCCGGATAAGACAATCCAGTGATCAACAGCATGAACATCGATCTACGTCATTGGGATACGATGACATGTCTCAACCAAGTCAGCGAGCCTGACCACCCGATCCCGTTAGTCACGTCCTACTACAAGCACGGGTTGCTGAAGACCAAATCTAACCCGGATCTTGGGAAGGAGCTGATATGTGACCTGTCGTCGATCTTAATGCGGGCGTCATGGTTATTCCTCAATAATTAGAAGGGTCATATATTGGTTTCCCTTGGCCTATGGTATTAAAAGAATTTGGCCTACAAATGATTTGGGAATATATTCAAAGTCAATAACGGAACTAAATATGATGCAACAAAGGTTCACCAGGCTTTCTTTATGTGTTTATTTACAATATGAGTATTATGAAAACTGCAACTATTTGAACAACATAATATATATTAGACATACCAATGCCGTTTAACATGGCTGTCTATGGTATAGATTAAAATTAAGTTGTACGTATGGTGCTTAACCAGGTGTCATTCGATAACAAATCAACGGAAAGATGAAAGAAAATTATGTACACGTAGCTGAAGATGATTTCCAAGATGTTTGCAAAATATCAAAATAAAATGACTTCCACTCAATTGATGAAAATTATTCTTGCTACAATTAATTAACATGTACGTCAATGGACATTTCACTAATGATGACTCAGTTATGGCTAACCACTGTACTATTGCTGCCTCGTGGATTTCCTTCAATCTATACCCAAAGGCAACACTTATTATGTGACACACAAGCAAAATGAAAAGAGAATCAATGTTATACTTTTACTGCCGCAAATGAAATTTTGTTGCTTGGAAAGACGTGGTGACGATCCATAAGGACAACGTACAAATGAGCCACAACACAAGAGGGGTGTTACGACGTAAATTGTAATAAAAACGCAAATTGTAATACTTGCAGCAAATTGTAATAAACTTGACGTAAATTGTAATAAAAACGTAAATTGTAATAAAAATTGACGTAAATTGTAATACGCAAATTGTAATAAAAATTGACGTAAATTGTAATCATTTTCGTTGCGGTAAAATGTAATAAATATTTACATAAATTGTAATAACAGTTTTAATCACTCGTAAATACTTGGTGTTTGTTTTTCGTTGCATTTCATACATCAAATAAGCTTGTTAGGGCGATAACTCAAGAAAGAAATGATGGATTTTGTTCAAATTTGGTACCAAGGTATATTGGCGAGATTCACCGACACATGTGAAATGGAGTGACCTTGAGATAATTTTCAAAGGTCACAGCAAAATCTGAGGGTTTTGCCAATATAAAGATTGTTAGCGCGATAACCCAAGAAAGAACTGACAAATCTTAGCCAAATGACGAAAATGATATTCGTCCTGATATATAATCGATATAAAATCTCTTACTGTCCTCTGTATCATGTCTTTTTCGCAAAATATCTTTTGAGGTTTTGATATGTATAAATATAAAGTGGGGTGGGGTGGGGGTGGGTTTCTAACGGGTATATTAACTCAAATCAAATCAAATTAGACATTTGTATAGCGCTACATATCCAGAGTCCTGCTCATGTGCGCTTAGTCGAATGCTCGTTTGAAGAGGATGGTTTTGCAACAAGATCGGAAACTGTTGATATTTTCCGATTTTCTGACATTTTCAGGTAATCAATTCCAGAGTACAGCACCCGCTCTGCTAAATGATCTGTCTCCGTATGTTGTGGTTCGGACAAATGGAATAGCCTAGCTGACTAGCAATGAAATGCATCACAAATTAAACTTCAGGAAACAAAATATGCAAGAAACATTTTTGTATGTTTGAGATTGGTAGAGGTCGGCTAGAATCAAACTTAGATATTAAACTGCACAAAAAGGCAATTTGAAACTACAATCGCTGGTTCAAGTGACTCCCCCTTCATGTTTACTGAAAGGGCTTGTTTTGGAGACACTACCCACCCCCTTTCAGTTGACGTCATCATAAGGATATAACTCATCCTAAAGTTTTCACTTATTCATACATGGTGTCAAGGGTTCAAACTAAATACTGAATGGTCACACAAGTGTCAGCTCTCAATATGTTGTATATCTGGACACAATGTTTTTGAACATTTATAATAAGGGTGTCCTAAAAAAACAGTCCCCGGCTTAATGTAAATCAAACAATCCAAATCTTTGAATGTTGATGATGACGGGAAGTCATCCAATACTATGCTGCACATATTTTATATGATATTATCTGAGGGTATACCATTATCCAAGAGTTAGCGCAATAGTGCAGTTGTAAGGCGTCTGCCTATCACGCTGAAGGCCCTGTTTCGAGGAGGCACCGAGGTTCGGTTCCCGAGATGGGCACATTTGCGTAGTATCCTTGGACAAGATACTTAGATCTACACTGTCTCAGTTCACCCAGCTGTAAAATTGGTACCCGTGAGTATGTGCTGGCAATGTGAGTGTTTAGTTCATTGCGCCTAACAGGCAGCATGGCTGTATAGTCCCCAGGGAGTTGAAAAAGTATCGGAAACTACGATAGTGTCCTATGATCGGGGATAGTAATGTACGTAGCGCCGTGAGCAGGCAATGTGCCTGGATGTGAGCGCTATATAAGCGGACTATTACTATTACTAGATACCAAATGGGAGATCGTTTTCCATTTTCTGCAAATTTGCAAGAAACATAATACCCCAATGTTGTGATGACTAATATCTCGTTAACCACATAACCCACATGGAATTTTGGATATGACTTTGCTAATGATTCCTTCAAAATAAAATGGAAGCTTTTTTCAAACATTGGACATCGAGAATATAGTTAGTTTGACTACTTTTTCAACGCCCCTCGTAACATACTTAAAAGAAAAGAGAACGTCTAAGGAAAAAAGCATTTCGATCTCTGAATACTTCTGAGCTATTTAGATACAAAAAGCAAAGGAATAAAGTAAATAATCTAAAAAGAATAAGGGAAACTTTTAATCTATTTTTGATAACTATTTATCACTTCAGTCTACTCAATCAGGTGGTTACTACTTCATCGGGACCCATTCCCCTTCTTGTCACTGATGATTCTGGGATACCTTCAGTTTTTACAGATTTGGATAAAGCTCAAACATTAAATGAATATTTTGTATCTGTTTCAAATGTTACTGATGGCGGCAAGACTTTGCCACCTGTTAACCATCGCTGTTAACAGTATAACAAATGTCATTGTAACCGAAAAGGAGGTATCTGATAAGACCTTACCAGCAAACAAATCTAGTGGACCTGATGGCATTAACATGAGAGTGTTAAAACGAATTTGTACATCTATAGCTGAACCTCTTTGTTTGCTGTATAATATACTACCCATCAAAAGTTTGGACTCACTAGTGTAAATGTAGCCACTTACTTTAGTCAGCTGTTCTAAACTAGATTTTGCAAAATATTCCATACTGTTTTAATGTACTATTTACACATGAACTGATGTATTGTAAAACAAGTTCGTAAAGTTGAAAAGATTATTGTCACTAGTTCAATAAATGATGAAACTCAGTGAAAATTGGCGAATTCTTAACAAAACTTTACACCAAAACGCAGCTGTTCACATGCACGATATTTGCACATGCTTTTCAGCAATTTGATGCATGATCCTCATGCAATTAATCTGTATAAAGTTTGCAGTTGGTTCCCCCAAATTAGGGGAGAAATCATCTTCGATGTAACCATACACATATACATAACATAAAGTGAGTGCTTTGAGTGAGTCTAAACTTTTGATGGGTAGTATATATCACTGAGTGACTGTATTTCCTACAATGTGGAAAACGGGTAATGTTACTCCTATTTTGAAAAAAGGAGATGCATCCCTCCCAACTAATTTCATACCTATTAGTTTATTACCTGTCCTTTGGAAAATCCTTGAAAGAATAATGGTAAAGCATGTGCACGACCATTTCCATGAACATAACATTTTAAGTAAATTCCAGTCAGGTTTTACTGCTAGTCATTCTACTACATCTCAACATAGACATTTATCATAATATATGCTCAGTCCTAGATACTGTATGCTGTTTTGTGATATTTCAAAAGCTTTTTACAGGGCATGGCATAAAGGTTTATTGCACAAATTAGAAAATGATGGTGTTCGTGGAAACGTACTTAGTTGGTTAACTAACTATCTATCTTGGCCCGGTTGTTCAATACTCGGTTATCTTAACCGCCGGTTAACTCCTAACGGCCGGTTAAATCCTTAACCGGCCGTTAGGTAACCGAACGTTAAATATACGTCGTTGAAAACATGGTTAGTGATGCCGTTAGCTTACGTCGCCGTCAAAGTTTAACAGTGTGGTTAACGTCACTGGTTAGCTTCCATACATCCCATAGTTCCGTTTTCTGTTTACTTCCGGTTTACCAAAAATGGAAACGCAAAATGTGGCCTGCACCCCAAGGAAAAAGAGAAGTCGAAATTGCTCCGCTGACGAAGAGAATGTAATCCAGTCAATGGTTGAGGCCAACTCTATAGTTTATCATAGGCATGCGAATGTTGTAGCGTTACGAACGTTTTGTATTGGAACACAAACTTCCAGCCGTTTGCATAATTTATATTTCAAAGACATATGATCCCAGCTCTGTGTAGGACTTACTTCAATTCCAGCAACAGAAAAGACATTTTAATGAAAAACTATAGCACAGCTATAGATAAAATATGATGAATCCATGAAAATAATATTAATATTAGAAGCATGTTGTCCGTGGATAGAAAATGTATAAATATTACACACAGAGTTACGCTTAGACGGCTACAGTCTTAATGAATCTTTGAATTACCACAAGACCTATCGCTCACTCCTTAAATTGTCATGACTGTATGGCCAAGTCGTGGAGATGCTATCAATATCATTTATTAATTATTTGCCAAGTCTATCAAAAAATTGTAATGTATGAACACACATTGCCAAATCTTTTAACATCAAACAATATAGATGTTGTGTAATTAATACCATAGCTTTTATCTGAAATATGCATTCAATACCAATAGAAACTTAATATGTTACTAGCACCACGTGCAAGTAACCAAACTGTAATCGTAGTATAGGCCCCAGGGCCAACAGTGCTGAATAAAATCGATCTATTATCCGACCTTACTTTTGACAGGAATCTCATGAATAATATTGTGCAATATCGTCATTATGTGAACGCCTTCACAGACGCATATTCCGGAAAGATCTCTTGAAAAACATGAAGCTGCGTCTAATTTATAGATGAACATAATTTCCTCGATACTCATTAATCAGATGAACCCTCATTTAGTTCAATTCACAAGTGACTGCAGAAAATGCATAATTCTTGTTAATGACTTAATGACGGTCGGAAAACATATATTATATTTCATAAGTGCATTATAGAACGCTGTAGTAGATGAACATAATTTCCTCGATACTCATTAATCAGGTGAACCTCCATTTAATGCATAAATAGTTCTTTTCAATGTCTTCAAGGACGGAAAACAAGTATTATATTTCATAAGTGTATTATAGAACGCTGCAACGATTCGGCAGAGAAATACTATTGTGCCATAGTATTCCTTCTATGAACCTATCAGTGTATAACATTAGCATTCAGATATTGTTATAAATTCTAAGATGCCTAGCGGTTAGAACAATCGAAAAAAAAATACATTATCAGACAATAAAGGTATAGTTTTTTGATGACGTAACAATTGAATGACGTTTTCCCGTCACTGCGCCATTCTAGTGTGCCCCCTCGTAATCGAACCATTTTACATTACGTCACAATGTAAGTGCATGTCAGTTGTCATCGCCTCGTACGGCCTCCTACAGTAAACTACACCGTTGCATCCAGTTTCTTGGTTTGCTGTTGCTTCACGCAGCTAACATCACTGGTGGAAACATTACGTTTATGTTTTACGACGGTTAAAATGTGTCATTTCGACTCACAAGTTTTCAGCGACACGGTAACGTTCGTAATGTTTACATTCCCACAATGCAATTGTGGAATGTCGCTTGACTACTCAACTTCCTCTGGATGTACTGATCTAAACTTACGCTGGTAGTAGAAATGCAACGTTCATATTGCCCCATATGGTTTACGTTAATGACAGATGTAATTAAAATAATTCAGAGAAGATATTTAATCCGAACGTAAACCGTCATCAAACTGTTATCATTTGTTTTTTCTGGTAACGTTCGTCTTAACGTAGGGGGCAGACGCATCAATAGAACAGCGCGCCAGTTAGCCCTGTGCGAGGATTCTTAATTTAGGTCACCGACACCGTCGTTTGTTTTCTGCCTTAAATTAATCGTAATTATCTTTAGAAAGTATTAAATTTGGCATCTTAGAAAAGAAATACACTTCGCTCTACCACCATGTATAATGTAATAAAACACACTTTTGCCCTGAACTATTATAACGTTAAAGCACTCGGACGCAAGCGTCCTCGTGCTTTAACTATAATAGTTCAGGGCAAAAGTGTGTTTTATTACATTATACATGGTGGTAGAGCGAAGTGTATTTCTTAAATAAGTTAAACATTCCAAATATTATCGTGTAATATGACAAGAGATAGTGTTGTGTTCGCTGTGACAAAAAGGTTTCGATATTCAAATATAACATTTAATCAAAGTGACTACGAAGTAGGCCTGCATATCACTCACAACAGAAATAGATACATAATAATGTTATGTTTATTTTCCTACACATCAGTTGCGAGAGCAATGTTTATGCTAACTAAGTTTTCATCAATTAATACAGCATTTTTAAAAGATGTTTCGCTTCAATTAAAACATTCGAAGAATGAAAATTAAATTAGGCCTATTGCTGAAATGATTAGTAAAAATATAATTAAAATCCATCGATGGGAAGCGATGCCAGACGGACATATCAAAACAAAATCGGATAATCACTTGGAGTATAGACTTTCAAAAATAGCATATTAATTAACAATGATATCAGTTTTTGATAAAATCACTAATAATTCTGAAACGTTGCCGATAAGCCTGGAATCGTGTTCAGATGTTTTCATAAATACACTCACACGAACGCCAATGTGCACTTTGCGCCCTATTGGATAGTGTTTACAAAATCACGTTTCGCGAAGGCCGGTATTGAAACGCCAATTACATCACTTGTATTTCATATTCAGCAGCGACAAATGAATCACTGCATTCTAAGGCTGGGACGGGTACTCGGGTACTCGAATCCGGGTCAGGTACAGCTGGAATCGAGTCCTATTTCTAGGAATCGAGTATCCGGAAAGGGAGAGAGCTCTGTAATGAAAAGGGCAGATAATAGCTTGTCTTTTTCATTTTTGACCTAACACACATTTACATCATTGAGTGAGTGAGTGAGTCTAGTTTTACGCCGCACTCAGCAATATTCCAGCTATATGGTGGCGGTCTGTAAATAATCGAGTCTGGACCAGACAATCCAGTGATCAACAACATGAGCATCGATGTGCGCAATTGGGAACCGATGACATATGTCAACCAAGTCAGCGAGTCTGACCACCCGATCCCGTTAGTCGCCTCTTACGACAAGCATGGGTTACTGAAGATCCATATTCTAACCCGGTTTTTACATCATTGGTATTGTCCGATTAATGGAGCATAGTTTTAATGACTGTAATTTATCTGTGCATGAGCAGTGAGTAGTTAAGTTACAGTAGCAGCAGGAACAAAACGTTCGTTGTTATAACGAGGAATGTAAGTAATGGTGGTACTCTCTATATTGGTTAAACCGACGTAAATTAAATAGCTTTAGGTCAGTTTTAATGTCTTATTACCAACTGTTCAAGTTTTCTACAATAATCTCTTTCGTGATTGAATATTCAGAAAGTTTACCCGAATGTATTTCTTACATTTCCGGGTACTCGATTCTATTGTTTCCTACTCGTCCCATCGCTACTGAATTCCTCATACATTTTAGAATCTAATTACAACTGTTCTTTTTGGCACCAATACCAAGTGTCTAGATAAAGTGAAACGAAAGATATTGGGGGTGGAAACAATTACTGCTGTGCTCGAAAGACAACACCTGTTTGAAATGTAAACAAAGAAAATTTCAGACTTTACACTGTGTAGCATTTTCTCAAATTTTCAGACACCCATTTGCATGGAAAGAGCATAGTAGCAAGAAACAGGAAATTAAAAATAGATACAATACAGGAATGTGATGTGTTTACACGAAACTATCAAGTTTCTGTGCTGCGTGACGCCATGACTGACGCAAAATCACGCAGAACGACAACGGTAATAATCGGCATTTCTGGCCGCTTCTTCTCTTTCTTAAATGAAAACGATAAAAACATGTAACAATACACAGTTAGTCATAATCATTCTGGTTACTTACATCTCATATTTATGTACAAACGATCCCTGAATCAAGGGAAGGGTCCTCGCAAAACCCATGTCAGCCGCCATATGCGCATTTTTTAAGAAATCTCAACGGTAGTGATGTCATACGTCAACATTGTTGTACATATTTGGCAATTTCTCTGAGGTGAAGGTCGGTAGAATAAGAGTATACACAATCACCATATCCCGCCGATTACACTTTCAGTATCATAATGTAATCGTTCGGATATTTTTTCAAGACACTAAATTAATTATCTACATGTAGCCTTGTTCAATATCATATCATACGTAGGTATAGGATGTACGTGTTATATTCTTTGAAAGTGTTTGTTTGAATAATATTTACAGAAGAAATTCACACATTTAGTGTAGTAAAGCATATAAAAACCTTTCCACAAGTGTTAAAAGATGAAACGTAGGCATCATGTACTTGTACAACATGTATTTTAGTTCCTATGATGTGCATAGATACAGTTTCGTATGTAACTCTTCGTCAGAATAATTTCCAATATCGAAGTCCAGTCAACGATACACCCTATCCTTTCTTTGCTGAACTGGCATCATGAAAGCAGTGTTAGCCATGAACGCCATTTGCGAGTTAACCACACTGTTAAAAAGTTAGCGGCGGTCCTTAGGTGTGTTAACTTAACGTCACGTTAACAGCCTGTTAAAAGTTAACAGAGTTTTGAACAACAAGATAACCCTCTGTTATTAGGTAACAGTCGGTTAAATGTACTTAACGGCTGGTTAAAAAGATAACCGAGTTTTTGAACAACCGGGCCCTGATAGACGACAGTGTGTCTCTGTTAATGGAACATTATGAAAAACTAAATGTTACTGCAGGGTTCCTCAAGGATCTGCCCTTGGTTAATTTGTGTTCCTTGTATATATCAATGATTTACCTGGAAATTTACAAAATATCACAATAATGTTGGTCGATGACACATCAATCGGTGTTGCGGGAAAATATGTAAAATCCATAGAAGCAACTCTCAACTATGATTTAGCCCAATTGAATAATTGGGCAGAAAAGTGGTGTGGTGTGTTCTAACGGTTATATCTAGCATACTTTAAGACATAGAGGGGGTGGTGGTGGTTCTAACGGTTATATTTCAAATACATGTAGAGGCGGGAGGCCTAACGGGTATGAACAACCATAAAAACTTTCATGCATTTATGACCCACATTTTCGAACCTTTTATCAGTCTCTAAAAGGGAGCTGGCAATAGATTTTAATGAGCTTCGTCTTTCAAACCTGAAAACCTTTTAATATGGTTGATTAATCCTTTGTCATTTATCAAAATAAGTAGTGAAGTTGTGCTTTATTGTTATAGATTTCTAAAATATATGGACACTATCGGGACGAAAATAATCCGAAGGTCACTGAATTCGACTGGCGTTAGACGATACTCCTAACGCATGCAAGTATTACAATTTGCGTTTTTATTACAATTTACGTCGTAACAGGTGGGTTCACAAGCAAGTTCATATAGTCAGTATCGAGAGTGTCCATCTTTTGCAGTTTCCGTCGCTTCTTCTGCATCTACCTGCTCCCCATCGCAAGTGCCGTCTGCTCCACAAGAGACTCCCGCGATGTTCTGGCGTCACAGTTGGCTGTCAAGCTGGGCGCGCATGCCGTAGGCAAGTAGCCGACGTCGTACTGTTCTCCCAGATAAGACCACCGTTGCCAGGTATTTTGAGGGATGTAACGGTTGCTGTCATGAAACAGAGGTGCGAATCCATCAGTCTTGACGTGGGGTCGTTTCTTGTGGGCGGACACTGCATTGATGGTCTATAACTTGATTTTCGTAAAACGTCGCCAGAAATGCCAAAGGTCTTTCTGTGGATGTTGAATGGGCGGGCAACTAAAGCAGAACTCTCCATCTGTCATTTTTCTCGAGGCATATCGAACTTATTCCAGAACGATGAATTGGGTGTTGTTTTCTGATTTCTGCACGTCTTGAGACTGCAGAAATGATACACGTCTGGTTGTCTGTCCTTTTAACACGATTATCGCTGGTAACAATTCTAATGTTTAACGTGCAATTGGCATGCTCCAGGCTGGCCAGTATACTGTGGATTTGGCACGTCCCCTCCCTTTCTGAACTGTGCATACACCCCCACCCCCACCCCATTCTCAAAATGCTGTATCTGCCTCTGTAGACGGACAATTCGCTATCTCTGGGATGGTCTCTGAAGAAGTCTTCGTGCGTTAAGACGCCAACCCTAAAATGTTCATGTACGCCATGTTGGTAAAGAATGGCGCAGGTTGCTAATGCTGTGTAAATCAAGACACCTTGTTCTATATGGGCATGTTTGGGACGTAACGTTTCTTTTTTTGTTGAGTATATATAATCATTTGTCAGTCTCTCGTTTGACGTGATCCACATGGTAGTGATATGGGATGTCGAACCTGCATGTAGCTGTAAGAAGTTCATGGTCTCAAATTATGTTTCCCAACCCCACAATTAGCGTATCGTAGGCAAAAGTTCAATAGGAATACGCAGGCATGTCTTCCAACATCAGCATGAATATGTAATGTAAAGGATAACTCTATCGTTCACCTGAACAGTGGTATGTCTTGTCACGCCAAGTCAATTATTGTTCTGTGTAACGTTTCGGTAAGAAGCTTGATGGACATTTAGAAGTTGGATGGTAACAAAACAACGTATGGTATCGATTTACAACTTCTTTGTTATTAAGATCTTTCTTTTGAATTATTTAGAAGTTGACACAAGCTGTCGTTAGGGATCCCGTGTCAACTTCACATGTATCTTGCACACATAAAAACCCTTCGTACTACAATAACCTCAGGATTCACGCAATCGCCAATGCTTGAAAATAGTTTTCGACTCGTTTTAACCAATTTCCCTCGGGTGAGTCATTGTTGCCTGCTGTAATATGCCCGGGGCTACTTAAGATTCAATATAACTTGTGGTTGTTGTAGATGCTCAGTCCCTGGTGGATACTGTTGATGCAGCTTTACTGGTAGGTACAGCATCATTCGTGGCTGTTGTAGATGTAGCATCATTCGTGGCTGTTGTAGATGCAGCATCATCCGTGGCTGTTGTAGATGTAGCATCATTCGTAGCTGTTGTAGATGCAGCATCATTCGTAGCTGTTGTAGATGTAGCATCATTCGTGGCTGTTGTAGATGTAGCATCATTCGTAGCTGTTGTAGATGCAGCATCATTCGTAGCTGTTGTAGATGCAGCATCATTCGTAGCTGTTGTAGATGTAGCATCATTCGTGGCTGTTGTAGATGTAGCATCATTCGTAGCTATTGTAGATGTAGCATCATTCGTGGCTATTGTAGATGTAGCATCATTCGTAGCTGTTGTAGATGCAGCATCATTCGTGGCTGTTGTAGATGTAGCATCATTCGTGGCTGTTGTAGATGTAGCTTCATTCGTGGCTGTTGTAGATGTAACATCATTCGTGGCTGTTGTAGATGCAGCATCATTCGTGGCTGTTGTAGATGCAGCATCATTCGTGGCTGTTGTAGATGTAGCATCATTCGTGGCTGTTGTAGATGCAGCATCATTCGTGGCTGTTGTAGATGTAGCATCATTCGTGGCTGTTGTAGATGTAGCATCATTCGTGGCTGTTGTAGATGTAGCATCATTCGTAGCTGTTGTAGATGCAGCATCATTCGTGGCTGTTGTAGATGCAGCATCATTCGTGGCTGTTGTAGATGTAGCATCATTCGTAGCTGTTGTAGATGTAACATCATTCGTGACTGTTGTAGATGCAGCATCATTCGTGGCTGTTGTAAATGTAGCATCATTCGTGGCTGTTGTAGATGTAGCATCATTCGTAGCTGTTGTAGATGCAGCATCATTCGTGGCTTTTGTAGATGTAGCATCATTCGTGGCTGTTGTAGATGTACCATCATTCGTAGCTGTTGTAGATGCAGCATCATTCGTAGCTGTTGTAGATGCAGCATCATTCGTAGCTGTTGTAGATGTAGCATCATTCGTGGCTGTTGTAGATGTAGCATCATTCGTAGCTGTTGTAGATGCAGCATCATTCGTGGCTGTTGTAGATGTAGCATCATTCGTAGCTGTTGTAGATGTAGCATCTTTCGTGGCTGTTGTAGATGTAGCATCATTCGTAGCTGTTGTAGATGTAGCATCATTGGTGGCTATTGTAGATGCAGCATCATTCGTAGCTGTTGTAAATGTAGCATCATTCGTAGCCGTTGTAGATGTAGCGTCTTTCGTAGCTGTTGTAGATGTAGCATCATTCGTGGCTGTTGTAGATGTAGCATCATTCGTGGCTGTTGTAGATGTAGCATCATTCGTAGCTGTTGTAGATGCAGCATCATTCGTGGCTGTTGTAGATGTAGCATCATTCGTGGCTGTTGTAGATGTAGCATCATTCGTGGCTGTTGTAGATGTAACATCATTCGTGACTGTTGTAGATGTAGCATCATTCGTGGCTGTTGTAGATGTAGCATCATTCGTGGCTGTTGTAGATGTAGCATCATTCGTGGCTGTTGTAGATGCAGCATCATTCGTGGCTGTTGTAGATGTAGCATCATTCGTGGCTGTTGTAGATGTAGCATCATTCGTAGATGTGGTAGATGCAGCATCATTCGTAGCTGTTGTAGATGCAGCATCATTCGTGGCTGTTGTAGATGTAGCATCATTCGTGGCTGTTGTAGATGTAGCATCATTCGTAGCTGTTGTAGATGTAGCATCGTTCGTGGCTGTTGTAGATGCAGCATCATTCGTCGCTGTTGTAGATGTAGCATCATTCGTGGCTGTTGTAGATGTAGCATCATTCGTGGCTGTTGTAGATGCGGCATCATTCGTAGCTGTTGTAGATGTAGCATCATTCGTGGCTGTTGTAGATGTAGCATCATTCGTAGCTGTTGTAGATGTAGCATCATTCGTGGCTGTTGTAGATGTAGCATCATTCGTGGCTGTTGTAGATGTAGCATCATTCGTAGCTGTTGTAGATGTAGCATCATTCGTAGCTGTTGTAGATGCAGCATTTTTCGTAGCTGTTGTAGCTGCTTCCGTGGTGTCTACTTTCGAAGCAAAGTCACTGGTCGCTACAGGAGATGCAGCATCACTGATGATTGTTGTAGATGCAGCATCACTGATGATTGCTGTAGATGCAGCATCACTAATGATTGTTGTAGATGCAGCTTCTCTGGTGGTTATTGTAGATGCAGCATCGTTAGTTATAACTATATCATTGGTTGTATCTGTAGATGGAACATCAGATGCAGCAGCATTGTGTGTTACTGCAATTACGCTATCACTGGTCGTAACAGTGGATGTACCGTCACTTGTGACTACTGTGAATGCAGCAAGGCTGGTTGTTGATGTAGGAGCATTGGTTGTAACTGTAGATGTAGCATCCTGGTTTGTTGTTGCAGATGTTGCCTCAGATGCAGCATACTTGGTTGTTACTGTAGATGCATCATCAGTTGCGGGATCCGTTGATGCAACATCCTTGGTTGTTGCTGAATTCGAAGATGTAGCCTCACTGGTGGAAACGGTAGATGCAGCATCCTTGGTTGTTACTGTGGATGGAGCATCACTTGCGGGATCCGTAGATGCAGCATCATTGGTTGTTACTGTAGATGTAGCATCACTGGCGGTAACCGTAGGTGCACCGTCCTTGCTCGTTACTGTAGTTGTAGCCTCGCTTGTGGTATCGGTAGATGCAGCATTCTGGGCTGTCACGGTAGATGTAACATTACTTGCGGTTTGAGCAGATGCAACATTCCTGGCTGTTACTGTAGCTGTAAAGTCACTGGTGGTAATCGTAGATGCCGCATCTCTGACTTTTGCTGTAGATGTAGTATTACTGGCGGTGACGGCAGATGCAACATCGTTGGTTGTTGCTGTAGTTGCTGTCGTTGCTGTATTAGTAGTGGTAACCGTAGAAACAGCATCCTTGTTTGTTATTGTTGCTGCAGCATCACTGTTGGTGACTGTAGATGCAACGTCCTTGCGTGTTGCTGTAGATGCGGCATCACTGGTGGAAACGGTAGATGCAGCATACTTGGTTGTTACTGTAGATGGAGCATCAGTGGTGGTCAACGGAGCTACAGCACCCATGGTTGTCACTGTAGATGCAGCATCACTTGCGGTAGCGGTAGATGAAGCATACTTGGTAGGTATTGTAGACGTAGCATCACTGTTGGGAACCGTGGGTGCAGTGTTTATATTTGTTGCTGTAGATGCAGCATGCTTGGTTGTTACTGTAGATAGAGCGTCACTCCTAGAAACGGTAGATGCAGCATCCATGGTTGTTACTGTAGATGTACCATCACTTGCGGGATCCGTAGATGCAGCATCCTTGGTTGTTGCTGAAGATGTAGCCTCATTAGCGTTAACGGCAGACGCAGCATCCTTTGATGTTACTGTAGATGCAGCATCACTTGCGGTAGAGGTTACTGTGGATGTACCATCGCTTGTGGTAACCGTAGATGCAATGTCCTTGGTTGTTGCTGTAGATGTAGCCTCACTATTGGTACCGGCAGATGCAGTGTCCTTGGTTGTTGCTGTAGATGTAGCCTCACTATTGGTACCGGCAGATGCAGTGTCCTTGGTTGTTGCTGTAGATGTAACCTTACTATTGGTACCGGCAGATGCAGTGTCCTTGGTTGTTGCTGTAGATGTAGCCTCACTATTGGTACCGGCAGATGCAGTGTCCTTGGTTGTTGCTGTAGATGTAGCCTCACTATTGGTACCGGCAGATGCAGTGTCCTTGGTTGTTGCTGTAGATATAGCCTCACTTTTGGTAACCGGAGATGCAGTGACCTTGGTTGTTGCTGTATATGTAGCCTCATCAGTGTTAACGGCAGACGCAGCATGCGTGGATGTTGCTGCGGTGGAAACGGTAGATGCAGCATCTTTGGTAGTTACTGTGGACGAACCATCACTTGTGCTCACCGTTGATGCAATGTCATTGGTTGTTACTCTAGATGTTGCATTAGTGGTGGTAACTGAATATGCATCGTGTTTGTTTGTTGTGGTAGCTGTAGCGTCAATGGTGGAAACTTTGGGTGCTCCCTTCGGGGTTGTCACGGTAGATGTAGCATCACTGGTGGGTACGGTTGATGCAGCATTCTTGGTAGCTACTGTAGATGTGCCATCACTTGTGGGTACGGTAGATGCAGTGTCCTTGGTAGTTGCTGTAGATGTAGCCTCAATATTAGTAACGGCAGATGCAGCATCCATGGTTGTTGCTGTAGATGTAGCATCACTGGCGGTAACCGTCGATGCAGTATCTTTAGTTGTTGCTGTTGATGTAGCCTCAGTGGCGGTAACCACAGATGAAGTGTCTGTGACTGCTACTGTAGTTGTTGCATCAGTGGTGGCAACTGAAGATGTATCGTGTTTGGTTGTTGCTGTAGACGTATCCTCAATGGCGGTAACGGTAGATGTTGCATCTTTGGTAGGTACTGTAGATGCAGAATTACTGTTGGTAATAGGTGCACCATTCGGGGATGTGACGGTAGATGCATAATAACTTGTGGATACAGTAGATGTGGTATTACTATTGGTAGATGTAGTGTCCTTGGTTGTTACTGTAGCTGTTGCATCAGTGGTGGTAACGGCATAATCTCTGGTAGGTACTATTGATGTATCCTCAATGGCGGTAACGGTAGGTATAGCATCCTTGGTTGTTACTGTGAATGTACCATCACTTGTTGTAACTGTAGATACAGTGTGATTGGTTCTTACTGTAGTTGAGCCATCACTGTTGGTATCCGAAGGTGCAGTGTCATTGGTTGTTTCTCTAGATGCAGCATTCTGGGCTATCACGGTAGATTTATCATCACGTGTGGTTACAGTAGATGCAGCATTCTGGGCTGTCACGGTAGATGTGTCATCACTTGTGGTAACAGTAGATGCAGCATTCTGGACTGTCACGGTAGATGTATCATCACGTGTGGTTACACTAGATGCAGCATTCTGGGCTGTCACGGTAGATGTATCATCACGTGTGGTAACAGTAGATGCAGCATTCTGGGCTGTCACGGTAGATGTATCATCACGTGTGGTTACAGTAGATGCAGCATTCTGGGCTGTCACGGTAGATGGACCATCACTTGTGGTTACAGTAGATGCAGCATTCTGGGCTGTCACGGTAGATGGACCATCACTTGTGGTTACGGTAGATGCATCATTCAGGGCTGTCGCGGTAGATGTGTCATCACTTGTGGTTACAGTAGATGCATCATTCTGGGCTGTCACGGTAGATGGACCATCACTTGTGGTTACAGTAGATGCAGCATTCTGGGCTGTCACGGTAGATGGACCATCACTTGCGGTAACAGTAGATGCAGCATTCTGAGCTGTCACGGTAGATGGACCATCACTTGCGGTAACAGTAGACGCAGCATTCTGGGCTGTCACGGGAGATGTATCATCACTTGTGGTTACAGTAGATGGAGCATTCTGGGTTGTCACGGTAGATGCATCATCACTTGTGGTTACAGTAGATGCAGCATTCTGGGTTGTCGCGGTAGATGTATCATCACTTGTGGTTACAGTAGATGCAGCATTCTGGGCTGTCACGGGAGATGTATCATCACTTGTGGTTACAGTAGATGGAGCATTCTGGGTTGTCACGGTAGATGCATCATCACTTGTGGTTACAGTAGATGCAGCATTCTGGGTTGTCACGGTAGATGTATCACCACTTGTGGTTACAGTAGATGCAGCATTCTGGGCTGTCACGGTAGATGTACCATCACTTGTGGTTACAGTAGATGCAGCATTCTTGGAAGTTACTGTAGATGGAGCATCACTTGTGGTAACCGTAGATGCAGTGCCCTTGGTTGTTACTGTCGTTGTGGCAGCGCTGTTGGTAACCGTAGGTGTAGTGTCTATGGTTGTTGCTCTTGATGTAGCACCACTGGTAGTAACTGTAGATGCAGCATTCGGGGCCGTCACGGTAGATGTAGCATCACTGGTAGTAACTGTAGATGCATCATTCGGGGCCGTCACGGTAGATGTAGCACCACTGGTAGTAACTGTAGATGCATCATTCGGGGCCGTCACGGTAGATGTAGCATCACTGGTAGTAACTGTAGATGCATCATTCGGGGCCGTCACGGTAGATGTAGCACCACTGGTAGTAACTGTAGATGCATCATTCGGGGCCGTCAAGGTAGATGTAGCATCACTGGTAGTAACTGTAGATGCATCATTCGGGGCCGTCACGGTAGATGTAGCATCACTGGTAGTAAATGTAGATGCATCATTCGGGGCCGTCACGGTAGATGTAGCACCACTGGTAGTAACTGTAGATGCATCATTCGGGGTGGTCACGGTAGATGTAGCACCACTGGTAGTAACTGTAGATGCATCATTCGGGGTGGTCACGGTAGATGTAGCACCACTGGTAGTAACTGTAGATGCATCATTCGGGGTGGTCACGGTAGATGTAGCATCACTGGCAGTAACTGTAGATGCATCATTCGGGGCCGTCAAGGTAGATGTATCATCACTGGTAGTAACGGCAGATGCATCATTCGGGACCGTCACGGTAGATGTAGCACCACTGGTAGTAACTGTAGATGCATCATTCGGGGCCGTCACGGTAGATGTAGCATCACTGGTAGTAACTGTAGATGCATCATTCGGGGTGGTCACGGTAGATGTAGCATCACTGGTAGTAACTGTAGATGCATCATTCGGGGCCGTCACGGTAGATGTAGCACCACTGGTAGTAACGGTAGATGCATCATTCGGGGCCGTCACGGTAGATGTAGCATCACTGGTAGTAACTGTAGATGCATCATTCGGGGTGGTCACGGTAGATGTAGCACCACTGGTAGTAACTGTAGATGCATCATTCGGGGCCGTCACGGTAGATGTAGCATCACTGGTAGTAACTGTAGATGCATCATTCGGGGTGGTCACGGTAGATGTAGCATCACTGGTAGTAACTGTAGATGCATCATTCGGGGCCGTCACGGTAGATGTAGCACCACTGGTAGTAACGGTAGATGCATCATTCGGGGCCGTCACGGTAGATGTAGCATCACTGGTAGTAACTGTAGATGCATCATTCGGGGTGGTCACGGTAGATGTAGCACCACTGGTAGTAACTGTAGATGCATCATTCGGGGCCGTCACGGTAGATGTAGCATCACTGGTAGTAACTGTAGATGCATCATTGGGGGTGGTCACGGTAGATGTAGCACCACTGGTAGTAACTGTAGATGCATCAGTCGGGGAGGTCACGGTAGATGTAGCATCACTGGTAGTAACTGTAGATGCATCATTCGGGGCCGTCACGGCAGATGTAGCACCACTGGTAGTAACTGTAGATGCATCATTCGGGGCCGTCACGGTAGATGTATCATCACTGGTAGTAACTGTAGATGCAGCATTCGGGGCCGTCACGGTAGATATAGCATCACTGGTAGTAACTGTAGATGCATCATTTGGGACCGTCACGGTAGATGTAGCACCACTGGTAGTAACTGTAGATGCATCATTCGGGGCCGTCACGGTAGATGTAGCATCACTGGTAGTAACTGTAGCTGCATCATTCGGGGCCGTCACGGTAGATGTAGCACCACTGGTAGCAACTGTAGATGCATCATTCGGGGCCGTCACGGTAGATGTAGCATCACTGGTAGTAACTGTAGATGCATCAGTCGGGGAGGTCACGGTAGATGTAGCACCACTGGTAGTAACTGTAGATGCATCATTGGGGGTGGTCACGGTAGATGTAGCACCACTGGTAGTAACTGTAGATGCATCAGTCGGGGAGGTCACGGTAGATGTAGCATCACTGGTAGTAACTGTAGATGCAGCATTGGGGGCCGTCACGGTAGATGTAGCATCACTGGTAGTAACTGTAGATGCATCATTCGGGGCCTTCACGGTAGATGTATCATCACTGGTAACTGTAGATGCAGCATTCGGGGTGGCCACGGTAGATGTAGCACCACTGGTAACTGTAGATGCAGCATTCGGGGTGGCCACGGTAGATGTTTCACCACTGGTAACTGTAGATGCAGCATTCGGGGTGGCCACGGTAGATGTATCACCACTGGTAACTGTAGATGCAGCATTCGGGGTGGCCACGGTAGATGTATCATCACTGGTAACTGTAGATGCATCATTCGGGGTGGTCACGGTAGATGTATCATCACTGGTAACTGTAGATGCAGCATTCCGGGCGGCCACGCTAGATGTATCATCACTGGTAACTGTAGATGCATCATTCGGGGTGGTCACGGTAGATGTATCATCACTGGTAACTGTAGATGCATCATTCGGGGTGGTCACGGTAGATGTAGCATCACTGTTAACTGTAGGTGCCGTGTCTATAGTTGTTGCTATAGATGAAGTATTACTGTTGGTAACCGTGGGTGCAGCATGCTTAGTTGTTGCTGTAGATGTAGCCTCACTAGTGTTAACGGTAGATGCAGTGTCCATGAATGTTACTATAGATGCAGCACCACTGGTGGTAACGGTAGATGCAGCATTCTTGGTTGTTACTGTAGATGTAGCATCACTGTTGGTTACCGTAGATGCAATGTCCCTGGCTGTTGCTGTAGATGGAGCCTCACTGGTGTTAACGGTAGACGAAGCATCCTTGGCTGTCACAGTAGATGTACCATCACTTGTGGTAATGGTAGATGCAGCATCACTGATGGTAACCATAGATGCAGCATCGTTGATTGTCACTGTAGATGTAGCAGCGTTTGGTGTTAATGTAGATGTAATGTCATTGGTTGTTACTGTAGAATTAGGTGCGTTGGCTTCAACTGTGGATGAAGCATCATTGCCGAGGGCCACTGATGATGAAACATGTGTCGTAGTCCCTTGAGTCGGTATGCTTATGTCTGACGGTGCATGAATACTTACACACAAGTGTCTTGTAGAGGCAGTTACGGGTACACACATTTCATCAGGTCTGCATGGTTTCGCGGCGCAGGGATGGACCTGGAAGAAAATGTTCATTGACATTACGCCATACTGCAATATCACAGCTGCAAGACGACAGCTGGTAAGGACATTTAACAATCGGGGTTGGAAGGGTGGGGTTGGTCTATATGTGACAGAATGTTTTACGATAGTGATTAAACTTACTTTCACCATCATACTTTAATACATCGATATCTAATCTACCGGGCAAAAGAAAGTTATCACTTTTAAATAAAAAGCATAAGAAACAAAAACGCTGGTAAAGTTTTGAACCCAAGCCGAAACATTCGCCAAAACGCAACGTAGCCTCCATAAGAACGCAGCTGTCCGAAAACGCCGTACGAATTGTGCATTTTTCAAAACGTGAAAACTTAATTGTGGGACATTGGTCTAAATACAAGCATCTACCTGACTGGGGCATAAATACCGATGTTGGACCTAGTAAGCATGCAGTAACCAAAGCAACACCACGGATATGCCAAGACTTACGCAAGCGCAAAAAGACTGGGCCTAGATTTTCGAAGCTCTCTTAGCGCTAAGATAGTCGTAAGTGCCATACATTAACATTAACTTACGACTATCTTAGCGCCAAGAGTGCTTAGAAAATCTAGGCCCAGGGCCATGGCGGATATGTGGGTTTCACAACTGGCAAGAACCACCATCTGCAAACTGATAAACCGCTACCAGCAAACAAGCCAGACCCCAAGACCAACCAAGTTCGGGAAGACCAACAGTCACGGCACCAGCGGATCCACCTCCGGAACAGATTCGCGAAAGGCATATGACACGTCATCAGACTGTCATACGACACATCATCGGTTCAATCTGTTCAGAAACGATGACATAGTTCGAGTTTTTCGAGGTTGAGGAGAGCGACTAGCGCCAAACTGCGTTCAAGGGGTTCATCCGTTCGATGGAGCAGACGTTATGAGGCGGCATTTGTGGCCAGAGAAGAAGACAGGCTATCATCCGAGGAAAACTGAATGCCTAGCGATAAAGGGATGGAGGGTTGAAACCTTTTGTGGTGTCCTTCATTCGACAACAGCCAAGAAGAGCCATTTTGCAGCACGACAACAGAAGGCCTGGCACCATCAGTTCAAGAATACCTGCACTTTTTGAATGAACTCTGATTTGTGTAATTTGTAATTTTGACCCCTTGACTCTGACTTAATGAATTGCGGCAAATGCAAGACCAGCATTACAATGAATCTTCAGTCAAATTATTGAAAAATGATTTCTGCATGTAAAATTATTAACATAAATCTCACATACGCCTTTGTTTCTATTTTTTGTCAACTGAAGTCGGTGATAACTTTCTTTTGCCCTGTAGTTTATAAGGTTTCTACCAATGGAGAAAACAAAGGTTTGTTTTAATCCCCCACAATGAAAACAAAAAAAGGGGGGGTGAGAGATTTGATTTGATTTGATTCACAGTGAAATGTCACAGCTGTAACGAACATCCAGACAAACATCCACCCTGTTAAGTCAGCAGCCTTCCACGTCATCCGGTGCACCCTGACAAAGAAGTCACAAAGCCTGACCATTCATCTGAAGTCACCTCTTTCAACCAACACAGGTTGTTGAGTACCTGTTCTTTTCTAGAATCCCAGATGGTTCTATTGTAGTATTGTTCTAGGGAATTATGTCCTGTTGTCTGTTTCAATTGTGTAAAGAAAACTGCAGATATCTTGATAAGCATTAAGATATAATGACAGAAATGATTGTCTCCAATTGTTCACAGGTCACTGGTTGCCCCAGAGAGGCATATCAGTACCGCTATTATTTCCCCGGCTTTGACTTTCATTGTTTGCACATCTCGCGGCCACTTCCAACCACAATAAGTATTAAGAACGCCTCCATTGCAATAACAGCATTTCAACCAACAAACCAGGAATACACGTTCATCATTACGTTCAGCAATCACTTGAAATCTACTAAAGCGTTCGATTGTTAGATTTCATATGTGCCATGAGGATTATGTTCTTGATTCACTATCAAACAGATGAGGTGAGGTGAAATTGGGTTTAACGTCGTGATTGAGAATATTTCACTCATATGACGACGTGCATGCGTGTGTATGTGTATGTGCCGCTGCTTGTACTAGCCCAGACTTAAGCAGGTTTTATAGTGCTAGCCCACTGAGATACCATGCCGCAGTGAAGCATGAATGCCCCACTCAGACACATTATACTGACTCCGAGCCGACCAGTCCTTGTTGTACCCATTAATTCCGAACGCCAGGCAGGGACCAACAAGTACCATATTTTAACGTCTTTTGGTATGACGCGGTCGGGGATCGAACCCGCGACCTTCCGCTCTCCGGGCGGACGCTCTAACCACTACACCACGGAGGCGGTTCAAACAGATGTGATATCAGGTGTTCGAGACAGTCAAAGAGTAAATATCGCATTTTGGGCCTAAAATAAACGATGTCAAAATCGAAACATATTACTATTCCATGCATCTCAATCTATATATGGGTATTTATGTAGCGCTATAGTCCATCCCACATGCATGCTCAAAGCGCTTGTCTTTTTTCCCCTCGATCATTGGATGTCAATCTCAGCGGCACATCATGTTATCAACCTCAACTCCCTGGGGATCATACAACTCTTGCTGCCACTAGGCGCACCGAGTTAGTGTGGCTTTCCCACCCTTTCGAGGTACCCATTCACAGCTGGGTGGACTGGGACACATAGTCACAGTACTTTTTCCATGTTTACTGCACGTTGCTGTACCCGCAAATATGTGTTTGCGCGTATCCATGTGGCCACCATCTGGCCATATACCAAATAATCTTAACCCACTGACCACAGGCTACTCGTGGGTAAGTGCGAAAAAATGGTGCTTCTCTTACGAGGACATTCAAAGATGGTGTGGTCGGGATCGATGACGTTGATCGAATCCCAGCTGATAATGCTGATGATGTTAATCACTAGATTGTGTAGAACTGACTCGTTAGTTACGGACAACCGTCTTATAGCTGACATTTATCAGAATATGTGTCAAAAACTATTAAAAGAGCACATGACCAGTAAGCAAGGTTAAAGCACCCTCCTGGGTTGTCAATCGATCAGTTCGTTCATTCATTCATTCATTCATTCATTCATTCGCCCATTTCTGGTGTCCCCCGCCGTGATATTGCTGGAACATTGCTAAAATTGGCGTAAAGCCATACTCTCTCACTCTCTCACTCACCCACCCATTAGGTGGGGTAGCCTAATGGTTAAAGCGTTGGCTCGTCACGCCGAAGACCCGGGTTCGAATCCCCACATGGGCACAATGTGTGAAGCCCATTTCTGGTGTCCCCCGCCGTGATGTTGCTGGAATATTGCTAAAAGCGGCGTAAAACCAAACTCAGTCAGTCAGTCCACTCACTCACTCACTCACTCACCTCTTATTCCCACATGATACTCAAGCAGCATGTGAGGCAGTAATTTTGTCACTTGCAGCTGCACAAAATTCAATCCAATATACCCAAACAATGAACTTTTTCAACATTGGTCGATAACGTATTCGTCGACGTGTCAGGGGAAATAATGCTTTCAGCCATTATTGACAAACTGTACGGACATCAACTTTTTACTTCTTGAGTGCGACGTTTCGATACAGATTCTTTAACACAGTCATCTATTAGCTAATGAATATTGACTGGGTGTTAAGATTCACATTGTTTATTTATGGTTGTTGTTTGGGTTTTCAGTTTGTCCTCCGATCCTCCTTTGGGTCTAGTCTATTAGTTATAAATCACTGACTAGAAATATAAAAATGTAATCCGGTGTTGAAATGTCAGTTGAGAATACTTCTAACTTGCATATGTGCATGTTCCAGCCCAAGTGCGTCATATTACGGCTGCATAAGTCTCAGTAACAACAATTCAATTTCTAAGATGCAATGAGACGTAAAACTTTGTTCGCTATTCACTGTAGTCTGTGTAAATAAATAAAGACTCTTATTAACTGTGGTGTGCAAAGCGAACTGGCTACCTAGTCACAAAATTATAATACAAAAAAAATTCCTATTTGTTACATTATTTTGGCATCTTCTTGTTTTTTGCACATTGCCAAATTGGTTTGTAATGTTTTGTTTGGTGTATTTTACGAATATACGCAGCTTACTTGCGTTCTTAAAAAAACAAATTCCCTTGGATTAGTCTAACAGCTCGATACATCAACAGCTCAGAAATATTCCTGCTATATGGCAGCGGTCTGTAAATAATCGAGTCTAGACCAGACAATCCAGTGATCAAAGCATGTGCATCGATCTACGCAGTTGGGATACGATGACATATGTCAACCAAGTCAGCGAGCCAGACCACCTGGTCCCGTTAGTCGTCTGAATGGGATACTGAAGATCAATTCTAACTCGGATCTTCACGGATTTGTTTGGTAATGCCTCAGGGAAGAAGACAAACGGAATGTATTTCTAAATTTGCCCATCAGCAAAAGTGATGTGAGAGGCAATTCCCTATTCACGTCTACCAACCCAATGTAATTGTACTGCAATGTTTCTTGAATGAAACTATGTCAACCAAGAAATCTGTAAGATCTGGGTTAGAATTTATATTCAGTAAACCATGCTTGTAATAAGAGGCGACTGACGGGATCGGGTGGTCAGGCTCACTGAGTTGGTTGACACATGTCATCGAATCCCAATTGTGTAGATCGATGCACATGCTGTTGATCACTGGATTCGCTGCTAATTATTTACAGACCGCGGCCATATAGCTGAAATATTGCCGAGTGCGGCGTAAAACTAAACCCACTCACTCATTTAGTGTTGCTAAATTATTGGACATTTCTCGATCACTCAGTTTCCGTCCTACCTGAGGTGGGATAAGTTTCCGAGGTAAGTACACAGATCCGGGTAGGTCTTGCCAGGTGTGGGCACTGACACGTTGGGAGTTCAGTTGACATTCTTTAGCTGATGAGATCCAGTTGATGGACACACACCTCGACGAATACACGCAGAGCCTTGAACAGTGTTCAAATGTGGTTTTTCGAAATATATGGTAGACAGAGCCAGTTGAAATTCTGTCCTTGACGCCATTCCATTTTGAAAGTCCTGATTGTACACAAGAATTAAATACTCCACACCAAGGTATTAAAGCTAAACCAAACAGGGATAAGTTCTTCATTATGACTTATCGAGTAGATCCTTCCTGCATGTTTGGTAACAAGTGATCAATCCTCCCTTGTGAGTAAGAGCAATGATGCGATGCGAAGAATGTCAGCCAACCAGACTCAAGATCGCCGTCAATACCTCCATTTGTGTCCAATAAAATCAATATCCAAGAGGGGCGGTGGGGTAGCCTAGTGGTTAAAGCGCTCGCTCGTCACGCATAAGACCGGGTTCTATTCCCCACACGAGCGAACGTCTTAACCACTAGGTACCCCACCGCCCTCACCGACAAATATGACAGTTTTGTAATGAAAAAAGTGATTGTACTGCAATGCTTCTCTTAAGGATCATTAGAGGGTAGAGGTGTTTAACTTACTATATTCAGATACCGGCGCCCAATATAACATGGAACCTTCGAGAACAGAATATCAAATGCTGGATTGTGTAAAACATTCTGGAGGATTTGTATGACTATATAACGTGCATGCATGTCCTTATATGTCAGGGGCGGTGGGGTAGCCTTGTGGATAAAGCGTTCGCTCGTCACACCAAAGACCCGGGTTCGATTCCCAAAATGAGCGCAATGTGTGAAGCCCATTATTGGTGTCCCTCGCCGTGATATAGCTGAATGTTGCTAAAGCGGCGTAAAACCATAATCACTCACTCACTCACCCTTATATGTCACATTATGTCAAGACCGGAGCTTGTGTGAAGATCAGTTTCCACCCTGGATCTTCAGCCTCAGCCTATTTTGGAAGCTTGACCATAGTTGCTGTCAGGTGAATATTGTTATCCCACATTGGCATTACCACTGCTGTATTATATACTGTCAGGTGAATATTATTATCCCACATTGGCATTACCACTGCTGTATTATATACTGTCAGGTGAATATTATTATCCCACATTGGCATTACCACTGCTGTATTATATACTGGCAGGTGAATATTGTTATCCCACATTGGCATTACCACTGCTGTATTTTATACTGTCAGGTGAATATTGTTATCCCACACTGGCATTACCACTGCTGTATTATATACTGTCAGGTGAATATTATTATCCCACATTGGCATTACCACTGCTGTATTATATACTGTCAGGTGAATATTATTATCCCACATTGGCATTACCACTGCTGTATTATATACTGTCAGGTGAATATTGTTATCCCACATTGGCATTACCACTGCTGTATTTTATACTGTCAGGTGAATATTGTTATCCCACATTGGCATTACCACTGCTGTATTATATACTGTCAGGTAAATATTGTTATCCCACATTGACATTACCGTCAGGTGAATATTGCTGTATTATATACTGTCAGGTGAATATTGTTATCCCACATTGGCATTACCACTGCTGTATTATATACTGTCAGGTGAATATTGTTATCCCACATTGGCATTACCACTGCTGTATTATATATACTGTCAGGTGAATATTGTTATCCCACATTGGCATTACCACTGCTGTATTATATACTGTCAGGTGAATATTAAGTTATCCCACATTGGCATTACCACTGCTGTATTATATAGTGTCAGGTGAATATTGTTATTGGCATTACATTGGTATTATATACTGTCAGGTGAATATTGTTATCCCACATGGCATTACCATGCATTGTACCAGGTGAATATTGTTATCCCCACATTGGCATTACCACTGCTGTATTATATATGTCAGGTGAATATTGTTATCCCACATTGGCATTACCACTGCTGTATTATATACTGTCAGGTGAATATTGTTATCCCACATTGGCATTACCACTGCTGTATTATATACTGTCAGGTGAATATTGTTATCCCACATTGGCATTACCACTGCTGTATTATATACTGTCAGGTGAATATTGTTATCACCACATTGGCATTACCACTGCTGAATATTATATATACTGTCAGGTGAATATTGTTATCCCACATTGGCATTACCACTGCTATATGTCAGGTGAATATGCTGTCAGGTGAATATACCACTCGCTCCCATTATTTCTCGTGGTGAATATTGTTATCCCCATTGGTGTGCTGTATATATACTGTCAGGTGAATATTGTTATCCCACATTGGCATTACCACTGCTGTATTATATGCTGTCAGGTGAATATTGTTATCCCACACTGGCATTACCACTGCTGTATTATATACTGTCAGGTGAATATTGTTATCCCACATTGGCATTACCACTGCTGTATTATATACTGTCAGGTAAATATTGTTATCCCACACTGGCATTACCACTGCTGTATTATATACTGTCCGGGTGAGATATTGTTATCCCACATTGGCATTACCGCTGCTGCATTATATACTGTCAGGTGAATATTGTTATCCCACATTGGCATTACCACTGCTGTATTATATACTGTCAGGTGAATATTGTTATCCCACATTGGCATTACCACTGCTGTATTATATACTGTCAGGTGAATATTGTTATCCCACATTGGCATTATTACCGTCACTGCTGCATTACCATTATATACCGTCAGGTGAATATTGTTATCCCACATTGGCATTACCACTGCTGTATTATATACTGTCAGGTGAATATTGTTATCCCACATTGGCATTACCACTGCTGTATTATATACTGTCAGGTGAATATTGTTATCCCACATTGGTATTACCACTGCTGTATTATATACTGCCAGGTGAATATTGTTATCCCACATTGGCATTACCACTGCTGTATTATATACTGTCAGGTAAATATTGTTATCCCACATTGGCATTACCACTGCTGTATTATATACTGTCAGGTGATTATTGTTATCCCACACTGGCATTACCACTGCTGTATTATATACTGTCAGGTAAATATTATTATCCCACACTGGCATTACCACTGCTGTATTATATACTGTCAGGTGAATATTGTTATCCCACATTGGCATTACCACTGCTGTATTATATACTGTCAGGTGAATATTGTTATCCCACATTGGCATTACCACTGCTGTATTATATACTGTCAGGTGAATATTGTTATCCCACATTGGCATTACCACTGCTGTATTATATACTGTCAGGTGAATATTGTTATCCCACATTGGCATTACCACTGCTGTATTATATACTGTCAGGTGAATATTGTTATCCCACATTGGCATTACCACTGCTGTATTATATACTGTCAGGTGAATATTGTTATCCCACATTGGCATTACCACTGCTGTATTATATACTGTCACTGGTGTAATATTGTTATTGTCCCACATTGGCATTACCTGCCAGCATTACTGCTGAATATTGTTATATACCACTGCTGTATTATATACTGTCAGGGTGAATATTGTTATCCCACATTGGCATTGTATTATATACTGTCAGGTGAATATTGTTATCCCACTGCTGTATTATATACTGTCAGGTGAATATTGTTATCCCACATTGGCATTACCACTGCATTGGTGCTTATTATATACTGTCAGGTGAATATTGTTATCCCATTGGCATTACCACTGCTGTATTATATGCTGTCGGGTGAATTGTTATCCCACATTGGCATTACCACTGCTGTATTATATACTGTCAGGTGAATATTGTTATCCCACATTGGCATTACCACTGCTGTATTATATACTGTCAGGTGAATATTGAATATTTTATCCCACATTGGCATTACCACTGCTGTATTATATACTGTCAGGTGAATATTGTTATCCCACATTGGCATTACCACTGCTGTATTATATACTGTCACCGGTGAATATTGTTATCCACATTGGCATTACCACTGCTGTATTATATACTGTCAGGTGAATATTGTTATCCCACATTGGCATTACCACTGCTGTATTATATACTGTCAGGTGAATATTGTTATCCCACATTGGCATTACCACTGCTGTATTATATACTGTCAGGTGAATATTGTTATCCCACATTGGCATTACCACTGCTGTATTATATGCTGTCAGGTGAATATTGTTATCCCACATTGGCATTACCACTGCTGTATTATATACTGTCAGGTGAATATTGTTATCCCACATTGGCATTACCACTGCTGTATTATATACTGTCAGGTGAATATTGTTATCCCACATTGGCATTACCACTGCTGTATATATATACTGAATATAGTTATCCCAGGTGAATATATCCCACATTGGCATTACCACTGCTGTATTCTATACTGTCAGGTGAATATTGTTATCCCACATTGGCAACACCACTGCTGTATTATATACTGTCAGGTGAATATTGTTATCCCACATTGGCATTACCACTGCTGTATTATATACTGTCAGGTGAATATTGTTATCCCACATTGGCATTACCACTGCTGTATTATATACTGCCATTGTATTAATTGACAAATTTATTCATTTTTTTCTTCCATTCAGTTAGTTTACAGTAATTTTTCTGCGTTTGTGCGAAACAGATATTATTATAACAAAACTGTAGATAACATTATTTTATTGTTGGCTTCACCTCTGGCATCGTTTTGCGTGCAGCTTTCTTGGTTGACATATTTTGTTTCAACTTCAAAATCAAGAAGTAGCATCTGGAGGGTTGGTGTAAACGTGAACAGGGGAATTGCCTCTGACATCACTTTTGCTGAAAAGGGCAAATATAGAACTGAATTCTGTTTGTTCGCTTCATGAGGAATCACCTATGAAAAGCCCGTGAAGATCCGGGTTAGGAGTGATCTTGAACAACTCCATGCTTGTCGTAGAGGGCGACTAACGGGGTCGAAGTGGTCAGACTTGGTTGACGGATGTCATCGGTTCCCAATTGCGTAGATCGATGCTCATGCTGTTGATCACTGGATTATCTGCCCAGACTCCTCGATTATTTACAGAGCACCGCCACATAAGCTGGAATATTGCTGGAGTGCGGGCGTAAAACTAAATCTTAAACAAACTCACTCACTCACCAAAACAACATTTAGCAAGGACAACTTATCGGGCGAAGACAGTGCCTCTAGATCTAATCATTAGTTTCGGCATCTTTTGTCTGTGGCTGTTTAACGCTGTACAGCATTACGGTGGTCTGTCTGGACCAGACAATCCAACATCATGCTCATCGATCACTGTGTCAACCAGAGTCAGCAAATCTGACCACCCGACCCGGATCTTTCACGCCAGGTCGATTCGGAATATGAAAATCAGAGGGTAGAAAATTCGCTATATTTGACTTTTTAGCTATATCAATTACATTAATATATTTTAACTATATACGTGCAACTTTGTTAAACAACACGCTCCCAGTTCCATTCATTAAATCACAACGTAGAATGGTTCAGACTCCAGTATTTACAGACCGCCGTCATAGCGATGTGCAATATTGTTGAGTGCAGCTTCGGAAACACACTGAACTCTTCCTGCAAAACACATTGTTCCCAATTTCATTCGCCAGAATCCCAACACAGATTTCTTCCATTTCCGCGAAGTCTTGGAAATTTCTGTAACTGCCCATCGAAGAAATCCCCAAAGATAAAAATGGTCCACAAGGTTACAGTAGAATCAACTCAATTCACTTAGAAACATTACAGTAGGGATACATAAATATATACAATGGGATGCTCGATTCGTCACACAGAGAAAAAGTCGCACGATTCCCTCGTCACCACTCATCATTTAGACATGACATAAAGAAGAGTTCTTGTATGGTAAAGATCGAATTCAGTTTCCATGGGTAAAACAATGGTTACCCAGATGAAAGCTTGGTTATGGCTATCGCAGAGACAACTGCTCTTCAGGGGACAAAAGCTATTAACTGTTTTCGTTACTTTTATCGTTTTTCTGCTTTTGTTTGTTTGCTGGTTTGTTCTTTAAAGCGCACTCGGTACTTTTCCATATATGCATGGAACTTAATTAGAACATCCCGGTTGTTCGCATTGCCATGTAACTGAGCAACCATTACCATTCGTATGTATACTGGAAAGCTTAAACGCTATTGTTTCCTGAAAGTTGACATTTTGGATTAAACAAAAACAATAAAATCATGAAATTTGCAGTATTTCAGTTTACAAAATGTCATGGAAACATCAACGATGTTTTGTCAACAAAATGTATCCCTCTGTACAACTATGGGGCTGCAGAGTTCAAGATGGGAGAGGTGAGTGTCTCTCAGTATAAAGGTTCTCTATTCTTCAGACAACAAATCCATGAAAAGTGTGCGTGCATATCCACCTTGTGCACGGATGACTATTGACCCTCCTCCTCATGCTGTCGTGAGTCTCGGATTAGCTCCAGAGGCAGCTGCCTCTCCGGCTTTAAAGCTGCTTCCAAACATGTCAGATCTTGTACAGGCGGATCCAGTGCTTGCACTCGGCTACAAATGCCCAGGCGAAATCTCAATGGGTTCAGATCCGGGCACATGGCGGGCCATGGAGGTTTGTACTGCGTTGTTAGAGAAAAACTATCACAGAGTCGGGAACGGTGTGGTCGGGCGTTGTCATCCATAAATGCAAGGCGAGTGTGGCTGTGGTGGTTATCTTGGCACAAAACAGGATCCATCATGTTCCGGATGTCGT